>NW_013952543.1:1015933-1032756 GCF_001266775.1 Austrofundulus limnaeus
GGTATAAAGAAATGTACTTGTGGGGCCATGGGTCAAATTGATAGGCTGTAACTTGTGAGATAACGTGACAGCTGCCACTTTTCCCACATTAACTTCAAAAGCAGCAAGGGTAGAAGAAGATGAGACAACAGTTAATGATTTAAAAACTGGGTGAAAAATGCTGCATTTAGTTGGCACCATATGGTTAATTTACCTAACAGACGTAATTCCCACATCATGCTAGGTAGAATAAAAGCAAAAAAAGTACAACAAGTAATTTATACCATGTCTGGATGTCAACACTTTTTCCCTCTGTGACAATAAATGGTGTTGTGTGCATTCCTTCAATAGCTCAGCTTGTAATTTCCAGGCCACCTGTTGTTTTACTCTATTATCTTTTTGAGAGGAGAGAGGAAACCTTTTTTTCTGTGATCCTGGGCAGAGCCGGTTTTCTGTGAGTCCACATTAGAACAGACTTTTTAAAATTACTAAGGGAAGGGTCTATAAATTTGGATAAAGAACATAACTTGCCACAGATGTTTAGAGTAACATACAGATCAGTTTTTTGTTGTTGTTGGACAGACTTCCAGTGTCTTGTGATGGTTAACAAAAAAATGTGGCCTCAGCTCAGTACAGGAGACTCTCTGTAGTCAGCACACTCCCATCCCAGCAGGGACTGCTACTCTCATCAGCTCAGTTCTCCTGACATGTGAACAGATGACCGTCCATATGGCCACCGTAAGGACTCAAACAGCTTCTGTCTGGCCTTGGCTTTGAGAGGACACGGGACTATTCATATGGCTCCATGCGGTCTAAATTAAGTCATTACAGACTACTTCAGCTGATTTTAGTCCCAAAGTGATCGTTCGGCTCTTTTGAAGTGGGATTCTATGGAAATGTTATGAACAATTAATATCTCAACTGTTTCAAATATAAAAAACAGAGTTTAATTCYGACAGGACTGGTGGGCTAATGGGTAGTCTGAGTTTATTGTTGTCATTTTAAAACAACGACAGGTCTCAAAAATTTCACAGTGATTTATGCAAATGCTATTTTATTAATCCATACAATGTCAGATTTGCATCAAATGGTTGGTGTCACTTCCAGTGCAGTCTGAGGCACTTCCAGGACAAATAATATTGTATTTCTCCCAAATAAAAAGTTGACTATGGTATCAAAGTTAAAAAAATAGCAGTTGCATGAACTTGGAAGAAATTTATGAAAATGGAGTTTCAAAATGGCAGCATGTCCTTTGGTTTAAACTGTTTAAACTTGCTCAGGATAGCCAAGAGCATGTTGAGTCAGGCACAATTAGTAAATGACTGTACTCCCAGTGTCTGTAGTTGGATAACGGTCTATTGTTTTAAGTCAATTTCTTTGTAAAATGACTGTTGTTAAATGAAACATGCCAACATGTCTTCAGTATGAACACATTTTTCAGAAGAGGTACTTGCAGTGTTCACAATGTGAGTGTTTCTCAAATAGTTGTAATAGAGTTTCATTTGATGCTGAAAATTAAGTGAGACGTTTAAAACCCAAACACTTGTCTGGGTACACTGAGTTCACACAGTTAAGCTTTAAAACTATAAGCAACACACTGAAGAAGAAAATTTAAAGACAGGAGACAGATTTTCACAGGACAGCAATAAGATAAGAAGTATTACAGAACAGGTAGTAGAACCACTGAGGTATACATGGCGACACTCACTTTAATAACTAGTATGGAACCTACAAGTCTGTGCTGTTTAAAAAAACAAACAAACTAATGCAGGAATCACATTGAGACTCTGAATCGGCCAATACAGAACCTTAAATCACTTGAAGTGGGATCAGGGACAAAAACCTTGATCAGAACATTAATTTAACTTTTCTACAAATCTTTACTTCAAAATAAAAACAATTATAAATTATGTCAACAAGTGACAAATTAGTGTGAAAAATAAGTATTGTTATATACATCCAAAATTGTATCATTAATTTTAGTTGAACAAATTTATTTAGCTGCTTCTGTTAGCCAGGTATTTCTCTCAGAAAGATGTGTTTTAGTATTTTAGCTCAGAGCTGCCTCTGGCACACATCACTGCACTTAAATGCAACCACTTCATTGTTTAAGCATGTGTTGATAGCTTAGTGTAAATTCCACTATGCACTGCGCTTGTTTTCCTGAGGTGATGGTGAGTTTTGAAGGCCATGAACACTTTAACCCGCCCACCCCCTCCTTTTTTTTTTTTTATAAATGTGTCACGGCATTCGTTAAGTCTTGTTTATGACTGCAGATGGTGACTGCAGCCGGCACTGAAAGGCCTAACAAATGTGATTCAGATTTTTCCCCCCTTCTTTTTAGCTTAAAGCTGTTATAATAGTCTTCAAGTGACATCAGCCTTGCAGCTGGGTGGAAGACAATTAAATGTGGAATGGAGGGGTGCTTGGCTAAATGGTGGGGTGAAGTTTTTTGGAATTTGCCTGTTGACACCCTCAGTCTGTAACCTCATCATAAACTGTATTAGCCATGGCTTCACACAATAATGTCACAGCAGCGAGTTCCAACGCCCRCCATCAGCCTAGTTTCATAACTTCACATAAAATAGTGGGCTCAGTTAGGCAATTACAGTGTGGTGAAAGTTTTTTTTTTAGAATTTCCTCTGATTACTTGACCCTCCAATGAATGGCGCTCAGTTGCAGTAAAGCTATTTACACATTCTTTTCTTGCCTTTTAAATAAATTACAGTGGCTTAATTAATGCTTGACTGGGTGGTGGAGATCAGTAGTGGCTTCTGTTTGACAGATGATGGAACGGAGTATGTTATTTTCCTCATCTGCTCCCTGTTTCATCACCAGGACATTGCTCAAATATCTGTCCTGTAAAACAAGTTAATTATTTGTCCTTCCCACAATCAAAAACAATCTCCTAAAGTTTCTAGAGTTTGCAGACACTTCAGTCTCAAGCAGTTACATCCAAAATGTTGAAACACAGATGATCTTTTGGACCAAGGATAAGGTTAGTTTGCTGATGCGCATTTGCAACATTTAAAAAGTTTGCCTAAAATGTGCGTTAAAATTGGATGGAAACATGGCGTGTGATTTGAAATAAGTTGCAGTTTTCCTTGAAATTAAGCATCGCTTTGAAAAACTTCCACTCTGACACCCAAGGTTTTTTTCTTATGGAAAACAATTGCTCTTCTCATGTACATAAACAGCTGTAACACAACAGAAATGTTACTGATTCAATGACCATGTTTCCATCAAGGTTTTTTAATGTACATTTTGAAGTATTGCATCAGAAAAGGTGGATGGAAGCTGCACGATTCAAACAAACTCCTCTAATTCGCATAAAAGCTGATTCGCTCAATATTGTTTCATTATACATAAACCTGTTCATTGTCTCACCTGTATGAATACAAGATCGATTTTGGTTGTTTCAGTGGATCCGGTATAGGAGGGGAGGGATGGGAGGGATTTTGTGTGTGTGTGTTTTGTTTCGTGTTTTTGTAAGTCTGTTCTTTTTTGTGGTTTGTTAAAAAAAGATTAATAAAAAGACCTTGATCAAAAAAAAAAAAAAGGCTGATTTGCTCGCTTGAGGTTGTTTTTGGGTTTTTCGAAAAAGAGTTAATACGCAAAATGGAAACACATTTGTCGAATAAGTTCTGATGTAGCGAATATTTACCTCACATGTTTGATCAGCTGTTTCCGCTGTCTGAAAGGTACCGGTACCAGAGCGACTGCAGCTGGACCCTCCTCCCGCTGTCGGCGTATTCTCAGTTATTCCCGTAACGTGAAAAAAATTTGCATTTCTTTCTCTACGTCTCCAGACRGCATGTAACATCGCCAGAACTAGTTGATATGACAGAATAATTACAACTTTCCTGACAGTAGCAACACGTTCCTGATAACTTCTCTCCATTTTCCTGAAATGTGACTTTTACTTCCTGTTTACTACACGCATGCATCTGATGTAACTGATTCACTTCAAGCCAGTTGATGGAAACACGTCTGACTCGCATTTCTTCGTTCTATCCTTTTTGCGAAATTTAAAACATTCGCTCAAAATTTGAATTAGAATTGGATGGAAACACGACTATTTTCACTGTTGTCTAAAGAGCTTAAAAAAATGAAAGGAGTTTCTGGTGTCTGAAGTAGAGTTAACAAATCCTAGATTGTGACTTTTTATTGCTTTTCAGATGCATGTTGCGTTCTACAGCTGTCCCTTGTTGACATATTAAACTTGTGATGATGCCTCTTTCTTTACACTGTAACAAGTCTTTGTTTAGCCACTGGAGAACGTCTGAACAGCTGAGGAGAGCCAAACTACTGCTAATTAAATCATTTTGCATGGAGACCCCTACGTTCACAAAGGAAATGGTAACGCAGCTCTGGGTCAAACTCAAACAAGAGAGTCTTAAAATGTGAACAACACAAAAGCTCATGGCAAACAGAAAAGGTACAGTGGTGGGGAATGTCTGAAAGAGCCAGACCCTTAAATGCTAATTCAGATTTATTTACAAAATGTTCAGATTACTATCAGTCTGTATTATTGTGTGAATGCGTGAGTGTGTGCTAGAAAGGGAATTTGTGTTCGCACATGTGCTTCCATCAGTGCAAGGTAGTAAAAACCAACATCAAATGCCAACTCTCTGATTAAAGCATTAGCTGCTTTTTGGTTGCTTCCTGTACTTTTCTTCTTTGAAAAACTGCCACGGCCAACCGTAGCTGGACTCTATTCAGATCTGATCCAACATGAAACGCTGTGGCTTTTAATTTCCTCAGTCTTGTGTGGATCTTCCTCCAACAGTATTACTGATTGCATACATCTGCTTGAAGATGCATTTTTTTTCTCTCCAGAGGAGTGTCTTTTCCTTTGTGTGCCAAGAAATGTTTGTCTGAAAAGCTTTATTGTAAGTATGCAGTAGGGTTTTGAAATGTGCTCCTCAAATAGATGTGGATAGTTTGTAGATGACAGGTGTGCATATGAACTCCTCCTATATGATAAGGAAATGGTCTAAAGATAGTGGGAACAAGATATTCAGCTGTTTCACTGTGATTACCTAACCAGATAACTTGGCTGTGATTTTGATCATTGCACAGATTGAGCTCTAGCTGTTCAGGGATATTTCTGAGCCTGCAGAAAAATGCTGTTTCTTCCTTTTTAGTGTGAATAGTTTAATTTATTTTCACCTCATCCAACAAAAATGGGATTTACTTCTCTTTTGGGATCTGGCAGTTTTCYGCAACTCTTTTGCTTCCTTTGTTTTACAGTTTCAAAACCATAATAGCTAAATTGAGTATCATTACATTTTCACTAATTTCTGCTAGACTTTGAACACATCTTCTTTCGTAGCATTATTCCTGCCCTCACTCTCACACATACCACTAACCTTGGCCCTTATCTAAAGTAACAAAAAGCAGCACTTACAATGTTCCTTGGCGATACAGCTTCAGAAAGTCAATACATGACATTATTACTGATTCCTTTTATGTAAATACTAATGTACCCATATATAGCACGTAATCCTAACTTTGGCATACAACTTTACTTTTTCCGCTTATTAGGAAAGAATGTTAATGATTCATCATTGCATTCATTTTCTTCTGCTTATCTGTGGTTGGTTTGCAGAGACAACATTTCAAGGAGGGAAACCCAGACATTCTTTTCTCCCGGGGAATCCTAAAGGGTTTTCAGGCCAGAGGGGATAGATAATTCCTCCAGCAAATTCTGAGTCTGCCCCAGAGTCTCCTCCCGATCGGGGCTTACATGTCCAGAAACCCTCCTGAGAAAGATAACCAGTGGCCATCCTAATCAGATGCTATTGTTCATAAAATACTACGACAATAAAACCAAACGTAATAAAAAAAGAATCAAACTACACACTGTTGTGTTTATTCATTGATTCAGTTCACGATAATTACATTTGTGAGATTTATCTTGCTCAGTTTTAAGGTGTGGTTCAGAAAATTTGCATTTACAAAGACTGAAAAGCTCTTTACATCAGAAAAAGGATCAGGACATCCTACCTCATCTGCAACATGTAGGGCTAAATAGTAAGTGATAGGAGTGATATGAGATTCAGCTTTTCTTTGTAAGCTGTCCTGTACTTAGGTGATATTTCTTAAATTATAAATTCATTGGATTACAAGGCATTGGAACATTGCAAAGTAGCACTCATGGTTTTTCTTGTTTCTTCTTGAACCCTCTTGACTTGTTACCCTTAGGGGCAGGATACTAAGTTTAGCCTAAAAGTAAACTCGTGTACTGTTGGAAGATCCGGACCAGGAAAGGGTGTGCTCTTCCTGCTCTCAAACCCCTAAGACATTGTCTGGTCTCAAAGGTCCCTTGCCTCCGATTACCCACGTTAAAATAACTAACTGTCTTTGCTTCTTGTTGGGTCAAATTGTTCCACAATGAGATAGCGGCTAATCCACCCTCTTAAGCCACATTATCTAGTGGAGGTTTTTTTTCTGCACTTATCCCAAATCTTGAATGTCTTCATTATTTTATCATTATTTCTAAATCCCTTCCATCTCAAGTCCATCAGTGTGGTCACCTGTAAACTCAGATTTTATGTGCCTGTTGGCTGCTYCTGCTGTAGCTGTACAGTAGAGCTCCAAGGCCACTGTTTTCAATCATCCAGCTGTAGAAACAAGAGTGTGACTCCACTTAACCTGTCTGCTCTCTTGTTTCCCTGATGAGTTATGCCCCCCAGAAGGACGTGTGACCATGCAAATGTTTCTCCTTGTGTGTTTGACAGCGTACAGGTGCAGAGAATGTGTCTGCGAGGGCAACATGTGCACATGAGATTGCGGCAGCTTCCAGCAAACGGTGTGCAACCTGTTGAAATGTTTTGCATCTGAGACAAGCGTGCAGTTCTCTTAAGTCGTAAAACGAGTGTACTGCATCGTGTTTAAAACAGTCAGCGGAGAAGGCCTGGAAGGCAGTTGGAAACTGGCTTAGAGTCACAAACCTTAGCAACCATTTAAGTGTCGGCTTAAACGCTTTTGTCATCTTTTAACATTTGAACCAAATGAAAGTTTTCACTGTGCCTCTCTCTTTTATAGTGCAAGTGTGGTCGTTGGAGCTCCCAAAGCCAACACGAGGCAGGTCAACGTTACAGAGGGAGGTTCTGTCTTCTACTGTCCGTGGAGCCTCAAACAATCAAACTGTCACGTCATTGAGTTTGATGCAGAAGGTAAGACTGATTGGTAGAGAAACAAACACATTGGTATGGTTTTTGGAAAGTCAGAAGCTTTCTTTATTACAAAATGTCACAAAAATTGTCTCTAGAATGGGGCAACATATCTGTGTACTTCTCCCTTTACCAACATTCATGCCTCTTTTTGTGGGAAAACAATCCTTTTGAGTGGAATGGTGGTAAATGCAAACTTGGCAGTGCTCAGTATAGTAAAACTGTAATAGCTGTGTGAAAGTCACGGCACCCCAGGCAAATATTTATATGATGTGTATTAACAACTTTACTTAAGTTTTTTTCTGCCTCCAATGGATTAACTTGTCTTATGGAAACAGTCTGGTTTAATATTAAATAAGAGAAAAGGAAGCCTCCTGCCCCCACATTCACGATCCGCCCCACCCCCACCTGAAACAGGAGTATTTTTCATTTTAACTGTGTAAAACAAAACAGACACAGAGTTGTCTGGCTTAGATTTTTTTATTTGATTTGAAGTAATTATTCTACAAAAATACTCCAGAATAACAAAGTTAAATAGGGAGTAAATCCTTACATCAAATAACACTAAAAAGCATGAAGCTGACGAAGTGGTTTGTAAATATATATTCAACTCTCTTGCTTTAAAGTTCCTACCATTATGTTGAGAAGCCACATAATTAAGTTCTACCTGTGGGTGATCTAAGTGTCGACATTTCCCATTCGTTTTCTATGTTCATTTCTAGTGTGGTTTATTTGCTCCAAGCTGCTGACTGATAATTTATGTTCTAAATTTAGTCCCACAAATAGATTTTTACACAGAATTTCATTACTGTTGGACTGAGTAGGCTTTGCTGCATTGTATCCAGAGTTAGTAGTGCTCTTAACAATGAGCTAAATCCTACAAAATGTGTTTATGGGACGCAAATATTTTCACCAGAATAAGACCGTATTAGTGCTGCCCGCAGTTCTGATCACTGTTGACATTAAGACTTGATAAATCTACTAAGGACAGCGATGCCTCCAGAAATGTTGGGATGGGATGGCCATGTGGGGTCCACTGAAAACCATGGAGGGCCTCAACAAAACTGCTTAACTTGTTAAAGCTTGTCCTCACATATACTGTATTTATGCAGATAATCTCCTGAGACCTTGCATACTAATGTTGAGGACTTTTTTTGACCAGTTGTCCTTATGCAGGTGGAATAGATTGTACATTTTATTTTTAAATTTTAGGTCAATTTTATATATTTTTACTCCTATGTTTATGAGCTTTCACTAATCATAAATAGCTTGGGGAAATTCAAAATGCACACCAAGTAAAATCCAAGAGGATAAAACTGTCTGGTGGACATACAGTACCAGTTATGCAAAAAACTGAGAATAAATCATCAAAAAACAATTGAAATTCTATATAAAAGTGTTGAAACATTAAAAAATATAATAAAATAAAATACACAGACCAAAACAATAAAGAGCAAATTGAGTAAATAACTTATTTATTTTATTTATTAGGAGGAACTACTTTGTAGGGTGAATGTATTTAGATATTCACATAAACTAAACTGATGACTAATAAAATTGGCTTTAGCTGGTATGAAGTGATTTCCTTGTACCCGATGACTTACGTCATTCTTTCTTCAGATGGCCTGGAGCAACAAATATCTATTTTTACTCTCCTGCTTTCTTTATGGCAATTAACTCAAAATATAAACTGAAATTTGTTCTTTTACAATTTTGGGCAAAATGTGACACAGCAATTTAGTAGGGGTGTAAATCACCAGCTTTATCACAATTCAATACTATATAGATTTGTTTTGATAACAGAACAATATTTCACAATATCACAAAGTCTGTCGATACAATTTTTTCAAAGCCTGTGATGGATATGATGCAACATCATGTGCCCATCTAACACAATCATTGTGTGATAGATCCACATCAGGCATATTATGAGATAACAGATGACAATATGGATTGATGTAGTTTTGCATTGATGTCATTGAATCATTTAACTGATGTATATCAATGTAGTTCGACGTGTTACACCCCAAACTTTAAGGCATATTTACATTTTTTCTTCAGTCAAATGCTTTCTTAGGGTTAGAGTTCCCTCAAAACGAGCAAAGCTGTTTAAAGAAAAGACATGATGTATGTCCACTCTGTAGCAACTTTTTATTTAGCATCTTTACTTGCAATGTGCTAAACGTTCTAGTAAAACTGAACTTTTGAGATTAATGAGGTCAGCTTTGTGGCTTTCCTCTTCACACTTGAGTCAGAGCATTTCCTCTCTGGATCAGGCATCACTGTTCTATTCGACCGAATTGTTGTTGCCTTCATGTGGGATAATTCTTTTCTTCTTCTTCTTCTTGGTGTGAAAAAGATAATGGGGTGTTGAAGAGTTTGAGGTTCCCGGCTTCCTCTGGGTCATGTTTGTGTTGTCTTGCTTGAAGGGGCAAATGGAGATAAGAAACCAGCAAAACAATTAGACCTAACAAAGACATATCCTGTTTGTATGACAGGTGACGTCTTGACAAAAAAAAAAAAAAAGATTTGAGTTGAATCAGAAATGGGTAAAGTTGTTTAGCCTTAGCTTCAGGAAGTTTAATGAATGGATTCATGTTTCACTGTGTTGACAGAATCCCCATAAGCCTGTTTTTCACAACAAAACAGAAAAAAGAAAAGAAAAAGACCAGTCAAATTCACACTAGTCAGACTTATAGAGGAGCAGCTGCTGCATCGCACATGGGTTCCTCCTAAACATTTCAAACCTAACAATAATTCATCATACAGCAGGGAGAAAAAGTCTACAGAGTGTTTCATAAGCCTGGTAAAACAACACTCTTTTATTGAACGTTGCTGCTTCGCTCCAGTGCTTTTGCAGTTTTTCTCGTGAAATGAAAAGTGCTGTTCATCCATGGGTGCTGGCTAGAGACCACAGGGAGTGACGTCATGCTCAAACCGTGGGGCCTTGCTGTCAAGGTTGGTCCCCCCGGGTTGTCAGAAAGTGTCCTTCATATTTTTTTTAAGAAGTCTTTGAAGGAGCAGATTAGACTCCCAGAGCCAGCTCTGACATCTGGATCATAGTAGAACTGTCATACAAACACTCAGTACACGGATAGCTGCAAGAAACTGTAGCTATGACAAACAGCTGTTACCCTGATGATATTACACTGCTGCTGTTCATTTACTGAAGCTTTGCCTGCATTTTCTTTGCCAGCACTGGCCGTAAGTACTGGAGCAATAAGGATAGGTCGGGTGATCTCCTTTATTTTTCCTGCAACCTATTTTATGTTCTTAAAAAAGGGGATTTGTCTTGAGTTCCAGTAAGTTTTTCCTGATTTTTGTTGTGTTTGAGCTCTGACCCACAGGCCAAAGACCCTCTTAATTAGCCTAACTAATTGGGTCAAAGTGGCCTGAATCCCCCACCCTTACACTTCCTCTTCCATTGAGATAAGAGCTTGTCTATGAACTCGAGCGGAGGAGAGGGGTTTCAGAGAGCACTAACGGTTGGAGGAAGTGAGGGAGGGGACTGGAGGAAAGGTGGGGGGAACCAGAGCCCCCATCGCTCCGCTCCGTTCACCTTTCTTCTGCTACTCCCACAGGGCCAGCTGATGTGATGAGTGAATTTGACCGTTTGTCTTCCACCCTGCTGACGCACACAAAAATACACACACTTACCACGAGAGGCTTTAACCCCTCTAATGGATCTTCACCCACACACAGTTAAGAGCTGAGAGTGAGTCTGTAGACACACTCCAGATCCCCTGAGTCCTGCACTGACCCTGGGCGAGACCGGACCTGGCACTGTGTCACGTCAGCTGCACTAAGCACCCGTACAGGCAGAATGGGGGAGTGTTCTTGTCTGATAACTTACTTGGAGATCTGCCTCTTATTAATCTACCCCTGTGGATCTCCCCCATTATCACGCCAAAGCATTTCATGTGATTCCCTCGAGGTGGGCCGGGTTCTTGGTAGACCGGCAAGACCGGAAAAAAGAGGCTGTGAATTTGGATGGTCTAGCCTTCCGTCCTTACCTCGGCGTACGTCATGTCGCCTACTGCGACGACGCTAAACAGAAGCAAAATTAGATCGAAAATAGAAAAATATCAATATATTAACATTATTAATATCACAAAACAAGAAAATTAACATAAAGGTAATAATTCAAGAACTATTGAACCCGCCATAGGGGCGTGTTTATTTCGCATATTTTCTCTGACAAAAATAGTATTTAAAAACACATCTATACAAATGATAAAAGTATTAAAAACACAACTGCTGGAAAATTTAAAACTTTATATCGCCATATTTTTATTTAAAACATATTCTTTTCTCTGGCTTCGTCCACCATTACTAGCATAAAAAATCTCCGGTCGGGACACAGTGCATTATGGGATACGGTGGGTCGGGAAGGATCCATCGGACCAGTCCTTCGATTCGGGCCAAAGGAAGGACGCATTTGTCGGCAGCATCGGAGGAGTTTTCGGTTTTGGGCGGCCTTCGTCGTGGCGCTGTGACGTATGCGGCCGATGAGTTCGGCCTTCAGAGGACCCGGCCCACCGCTTTGGACACAGCCTATGTGTAGCAATGCTATTTTCAGTTCCCAAGTCAAACCAACATTAGCTATATTTCCATCAACAAGTTTTTTTTTTGCTCATTTGGACGTATTGCAATAGAAAAGGTGAATGGAAATGGCACGATTAAAAAAAACATACTCTATTTCACAAAAAAGTTTATACGTTTGCTCGAGGTGGTTTTCTGATTTTTCAAAAAAGAGTTAATGCGCAAAAGGAGAGATGGAAACATTTGCCAAATAAGTTCTGACATAGCAAACATTTACCTCAAATGGTTGATCAGCTGTTCCCGCTGGCTGTTTGGTACTGGTACCGACTGCAGCTGGACCCTCCTCCCGCTGTTGGAGTCTTCTCAGATATTCCCTTAACGTGAAGAGAATAAAAGCATTTCTTTCACTACGTCTCCGGACAGCATAATATCGCCAAAACTAGTTGATTTTCTGATAGTAGCAACACAATCCTGATAACTTATCTCCTTTGCCCTGAGATGTGTGCAAGTTTGTGACCTCACTTCTGGTTTACTACAGCCATGCGTAATGCCAACGTCTGGCGTAATTACTTCATGTAGCCTGGTTGATTCGCTTCAAGCTATTGATGGAAACACATCGGATTTGCATTTCTTCTTTTTTTTCCTTTTTGCAAAATTTTAAATATTTGCTCAAAATTCCAATAAAAATGGGATGAAAACATGGTTAGTGTTTCAGCTTCAGCAAACCTMAGCTGAACTGGCATTTGGCACCATATCGCTCATGCAGAATGTGTAGAATGAAAACATTGATGAACTGTAGATTTTGATCAGAAATTTTGTAGATCTATAAAATCAAGGAAATTTCCAAAAAATATTTTTGAAAGGGTGCTAACAAAACTACAGCTCAAACTTCAACATTCATCATTCTACGTTTTGATACAGTAAAAGTTAATGAGAGTTTGGATTTTGACAGTTTGCACTCTGGAGGGGATTTAGGAAAAAGTCCAAAAGCAGTAAGAAAAACACTGAATTAAAAAAAGGAAAGAAAAAGATGCCTTCATTTTGATATATAAACTGTGGAAGAAGTATAAAGTTGAAATGAGAAGAGTTTGCAAACATTTTAAAAAGTTTGAGTTCACAGAAGCATCATCAACCCAAGCTTAACATTCTGTGGTAAAATTTCCAAAAATGATAATTTTTTAATTATGAACACACACAAACACAAAAAAATGTTAAAGATATCACAAATTCAGTTCAGTCTTTTTTTTTCTTTTTCAAATTTCATCAGCTTCATGTCCTGCTGCCAAAGTTCATAGCAAACTATTCCTGGTCAAGCCCAGTGTTCTAATTATCCTTCTTTCCTAAAGCAACAGAGACAAAACAAAAGCAGCCATACAGTAATAAAAGGTAGACATCTGTCTGTGTCATGGTAAAATCACTGACTAACATGGCAATTTTATAAACGCATTATCAAACAAAAATCTCATTGGAGTAAAACAGCTCAAACAACCAGAGCCTGATGGCAGGAAATATCTGCTGTTTAGACAGTGAGAGCTGATTTTTATTTTATTTTTTTACAGACACATTGGCTGTTACAAAGCAGTCTTTGCAGAGCCAGTATTGGTCGACTATTCTTCATGACAATTCAGTCTCACGTAGATAAGACACATCACCAAATCTTATTTTGCATTTATAATCTGCTTAGCTTGTGAGTGAGAACACATGGGCCATCCTGTGAAGTAATAACAAAATGTGCTGCACAGACGAGGAAATCTGGGTGAGACGGTGTAAAAAAAATGAACAGGAAAATTGAGATAGTGTTGAAAAAAAAAAGAACGGCAATGTAAGGAGTGTGCCTAAACAGACGAATGGGAAGTTGCTGTGAGGAAGCCAGGCCGGAGTGTGTATGTTTTCCTTGGACCCCAGACTCAAGGCTGTTTCCACAAAGAGACGGAGCAAACCTTCCTCCTCAGCGTCAGGCTGCCTATAGTTGGCTGGCAGGAAATGGTAGAGACACACTGGCATGGATAGATCAGTATAATCTATCACTCCTGCCAGAATCTGCTCTTCTTCTACAGATGTTCCATCACACCCTGGTGGGTTGAGCGGMCTTCTTCTCTTATAAATTTATTTGCATTTTGTTCTTTATCGCTGCACAAATGTAACATCTGTTTTCCAATAAAGCTGAGCTCAAACCTGACTCTGAGACCATCTGCCATGTCACCTGCTCATGTCAAAGTGGGAGATCAGGCTCACAAAACCAGGTGGCCAAACAGAGCAGAGGGTCAGAAGGGTCAGCCAAGGCTGGTCCAGTCCAGACCTGGCAAGCTGAAACCACTGTGGTGACATACTTTTCAAACTCTCACCCGGATAATCTTTGCGTGAAAAATTGTGTAGCTGGAGTTCACAATTCCAGCTGTTTAAGAGCTACACAGATGTTTTCAGCAGTCTGAGAGGAAGCTGTAAGCATAATTAAGATATTTGAGGTCCAGCTAAAGGAAACTGGGCTTATTCATCCTGGTATAACTTTGTCTTTTTTTATTTATCACAGGAGATCGCCATGTAGTGATCAACACCACATCGTACCAAATTGACTTCAAGTCTCATCAGTGGTTTGGTGCCACTGTGCGTTCTCATGGTGACACAATTCTGGTAAGATCAGCCTCCTTGGTGAAGTTTTCAGATACTTTTTGTTCCTTTTCACTGTCGCCAATGTGCTACTCAGGATGGAAGACCAATTCAGTGCAATCTGCTGGCTTCCTTAGATGTATTTATTTACTTTCAGTACAGCACCCTGCCCCGAGGCATTTGTTGTGACTTGACACTATATAATAAACTAAACTGAATTGCACATTATTGTAAATAAGGATTAAAATGTCCTAATTGTCTTGTCTATCATGACCAAAGATGCTAGCATATGTAAATCAAAAATTTACTTACAAAGCAGAAGGACTCCTAAACGATTAAACTTAAGATACACAAAACCCAAACACACCAAGCATGTAAATGGGTTACGGCGTTGTACATTATCACTGTTCACTGGTATTACTGGGCTTTAAAAGTTGCTGAGCTAAGCCAGTATTTCCCTGGGCTGCAACGGTTGATGACTAGTTTAAAATGCAACATTTCAAGACATATATCATTGTAAATAATTTTGGTCTTTGAAACAACATTGCTGCAAATGATATATAGATTTGTTTTTGGTTGGAATTTAGTCTCAATGTATGTTAATTATGTCTCAGCTTTAATGCAATTTAGGAAGTTGTTTTTGTTTCCAATCAGTTGTATTCTGGTTTTACATGCGTGTTGCCAAACCTTCCCAATGTTGTCTCACATTTTATGAACACACAGAACTTTAATTGAAAAGGGCCTGAAATTCATTCCAGGTGCCCACAATGATGCTGTAATTATTCTAAGATAAAACGTTTAGTGCAGATTTTACAAACATGTTCCCCATTCCAACCAACACAGACGAGAAGCCCTGCAACACATTCGACACACAAGAACATTTTGGAAAACTCAACTGCAAATATTTGTAATTTGTCAGCAACATTCACAGCCCAGATAGATACAGGGTCTTARCCTTGAGACACTTCATGTGATGTTTGACTTTAATTGCAAGAAGTGAGAGAGTATTGTCTTTTGGATGTTTTGATATTTCCGATTCAGTCTTTTATCCTAAATCTCAAAATATTGAACATGTTTTGTGTCACTGCGACGTCGGAGCTCACTTGGCTGATTGTACTGATCTGGGTTGAGTTACATAAAACTCTAAATACTACTGAACCACTGGCTTCAGTTTCAGATTTCTTCTAAGCGTAGCAAGCATATGTGGAAGTGGGAAAACTTTTTCCATTTAAAAGTTCACTCTTTTTATCAGCACGTCTCCACTGCTCATGTGACCTTCACACTGTGATAYTGTGTACTACAGGCTTGCGCCCCACTGTACTCCTGGAGAACTGAAAAGGATATCCCCCGTTCTGATGCTACAGGAACCTGCTACCTCTCAGTCCAGAATTTTACCAAATTTGTAGAATATGCTCCCTGTCGAACAGGTAATTCACTAACTCACTAACACTATTTAAAACCTGTCATTTGAGGTGAGTTTTCATATTCATGCTTATAAAAGAATGTCTGCAGCTTGATTGCCTACTCCTTTTTTGTGTTTTAGAGATTAGTGATGCAGAAGGACAAGGCTACTGTCAGGGGGGATTCAGTGCTGACTTTACAAGGGTAATAACTATTATTCCATTTTCTTCAGAACAAGAGGCTGTTTCCTTTTTGTTTTACATCCTAACACATGTTATTTTTTAGGATGGCAAAGTGGTGCTGGGTGGGCCTGGCAGCTACTTCTGGCAAGGTATGTTGGAAAAATCATCAATAGTGGTAATATCCTGATGACAGACTACACATACTGTACTGTTGGCTGAACCATTTAATAATGAGTTTTGGCCCTTTGCTGTAGTTCAAAGAGAATTTTTATCAGCTCACTAAATTGTATTCATTACAACTTTTACAACTCCAGTTTTCCCTTCAAATTAAATCAAGACTTTATTTGGATAACAACAACAAAGATGTCAGATTTATATATTACATGATGAAAACTCACTATTGCTTATCTGCAAATAGGTTTAAGGCAAATGTATTTTTATACTTTTGCATACTGTATGTGTCAAATTGTATGGATAGTCCTTACATTATGTTTTCCCCCCATTTTGCTAGTATATGGATGTTTAGAGAAATGTCACAAATATTTTTAAAAACTCGGCTTCAGTTTTATTCCACGTCTCAGAGCCTGTAGGACATAAGAATTAATAAAAAGAAATAACTATCTCCCAACCTGCTCTGCTGCTAGAAATAAGTTCCCCACCTCTCCCCGTCCTCCTTTCCCTGCTTCTCTGTGCTGCATTGTTGTATTGTGTGTGAGCAATACAGATTTTTTGTGAGTATTTCAGATTTTTGAGGCTTAAAGATTAGGGCTGCCATGATTAGTTGACTAGTTGATGACTAATCAACTATTAAAATTGTCGAAAGCTAATCTAATAGTCAATTTTTTTTGTTGTTCTTTACTTTGTTTTTCTCTCCAAACTGCTTTGACACCTTCCACTGCCACATCTGCCTTTCTGTCCTTGACACACATGCACA
>NW_013952543.1:1035036-1063836 GCF_001266775.1 Austrofundulus limnaeus
CCATACAAGTAGCCCATAAATTTAAAGCCATACTCTGCTCTTTCCAACAATGTAAGTGTCACAGCTCTACGTGAACAATTCACGGAACAAGCAGCCACAGAATAGTGAAAAAGGCTAAATTCTGGAACCATAAACACGAACGTCTTTCCTTTGTTTTTATGGCTTTAATCCACTTTGGAGTGATTTTTTTTTCCACTTGGCTGGACCTGTGCGTCTCCTGTGTTAATGTTGGTACATGTAATATGCTAATTCTGTACTGTGGAGATCATTAAGAGTCGTTGTTGGGTGAAAAAATCTTTCGCTAACACTGTGTTGACCGTGAACCGGAAGTGCTGGGAGTGGCATCCAGTGCTGGGCCTGATGTCCGTGGCMTATAGGCTATTAGCAAGTTAATAAATAATTATTATTGAGTAATAAAATTTACTGTCTCTGCTGTGTTTTGGGATCAGATTATGACAGAAAAATACAAATCAAAACCAGAAAACACCTGCAAACTAAATCTAACCTGTAAAACCACAAAAAAGTATTGTTCATTTTTCTACAAGTTTTTTTATTGTATGTATCCAACAATCAAACTTGAAGTAAACAGTTATTAGTAACTTGAAGATGTAATCAATGAAAACCAGATTTTTGCTTTTAGCTTTTGACATTTACTCAAATAAACTCACAGAAACACATTTGTTCACAGATAGGATCGTATTTTGGCTACGCACTGGCGACAACTGACATCAACAATGATGGGTAAGTCGTGATGCAGTTTTTTTTGCTATTTTTTTTACTTGCATATTGCAGTTTGACTTGAAATAACGGTGCTGTTGACATTTGAAGGATGATTGATCTGCTGGTGGGTGCGCCAATGCTAATGGTTCGAGGTTCTGACAGTCGTCTGGAAGAGATGGGCCGGGTCTACGTTTATCTACAGCGTGGCCCTTTAAAGCTGGAGCTGAGTGCAACTCACCCCCGCCTGACAGGCACCCAGGTGTTTGGGAGATTTGGCAGCACAATTGCACCACTGGGAGACCTGAACCAGGATGGTTTCAATGGTACGAAGGATGAGTTGGACTTACCAGAAACTCTTGAAATAAAACAAGTTAGCATCATCTTGTAATTTGCTTTGGCTTGTCTAAATGTACAAATTAGTGATAGAAAATTTTCACTAGCAAACAAATATAATCAGTATTTATTTGTGTTATATCAAAAAATGCTTTTATTTTATTAAGAAGCGATGCAACATTTGTATCTTGTAGTTCCGCTAATTGGAGTACAGCTCAGGTCTGAAGTAAAACAAGAACTAAACCTAATCTAGATTTAGTTCTGCCTTTTCTTTCCAGCTTTGGCAACAAATTAATTCTAACTGGCCTCATACTGCATTTGTTGATCTTTATATCGCTTATAGTTTGTGATAAATAATTCATACAGTCATCTGCCAAGTATTGTTTAAAAAGGGCTTCACTTTTTCCAAGCACTCCAACTAGTGCAACTTTCCCATGTCCTGGTTACAACATCCATCTACAGCACTGACAACAATGAAAATCAACATAAACACAACAGTCAAGAGGGAACAGCAGCAAAAGTCTATTACATGCACACATTTGCTGTGAATTCTCCAAACAACAAACTGTCCTTTCCTCAAATGAACCAAGTCACGTATTTCTCCTACTTGAGTACAACTTTTGAGTACTCTAACCACCTCTGCCTATCACACACTGATCTAGAAAGACCCAGTCAAATCCACAGATTGTCAAATATGACTCAGTTATATTTAAAATTTTTGATAGACCTTAAAATGCATATTTCTAAGGAGAAGATCTGACACAAACGACTGCAGTTTCCAATGCTATTTACCCCACTTTTACTGCCAAAATATGTATGTTATGTCATCCCATTTACTCGTGAGTAACTGAAAGTTACAAAAACTAACAATCTTCTGATCTTTTGATTTTTGGAAGATGTGGCTATAAGCTGTCCGTTCGGAGGAGAGGACCAACAGGGACTGGTCTACATCTATAACGGATACTCTGAAGGTCTTAAGGAAAAGCCCTCTCAGGTGATTGTGGGCCAGTGGGCTGCTGGGACTGTTCCCGCAAGCTTTGGGTTTGCCCTCCGAGGAGCTAAGGACCTGGACATGAATGGATACCCAGGTACCTGAATGTGCAGCAATATTATGACCAATATCATCTATTTTTATGAATGTCTAATTGTGTTACTTAATTTTCTTTTCTAGATCTGATAGTTGGAGCATTTGGTGTTAATAAGGCAGTTCTTTACAGGTTTGTTGTTTTGAAATCCATTCCTTATCCAGTTATTTAGCTCAGTTTGTTTTAAAGGCTCTATTCTACGTATAAACAATCAAAACAACTAACCAGGCTTTGTAAGTCTGATATAACCCTGTTTTCATTCAAGTGTTTAGGTATAAATAAACCTAAAAAGTTTAAACCGTTACTTTTAGGCAGTGAAGGTAAAAGTGCGACATCCTTTCAATGAAAGCTGCTTTATGATCAACAGATCCCGTCCCATAGTCAACACCAGCGCCTCTCTGACAATTTATCCCACCATGATCAATCCTGAGGAGAAGAACTGCATGATCACCAGTGAAAATGCCAGCATTCCTGTTTCCTGGTGAGTTTGTCCAACACCCAGCTCTTTCTGTCCCTGTCTCAGCCGGTTTCTGAGCCTGTGCACTGTAAAAAACAAAACAAAAAGATGTGCTTCCTCATTTCCTCCTTACATAAACATCTCTGTCCTGCCAGGAAGTTCTGATAAGAAATAACCTTCATGTTGGCTCTCAGGGCACTGATCCGCTCTTGGTTTTGACCTGTATTCTGACTGTTCCGCAGTTACCGTCCTTCTGTTGAGTGCTAACATGCTGAAGAGGAGGATTGTTAGCTGGGTTTTTGGCCTCTTCCAAATGTGCACATTTCAGCTGCAGAGACAGGGGGGGGGAGAGGAAACAGATGACGGTGCCTCGCTGCTTGTCGTGGTCGACGCTGCACTTCTGTGTCGGTTTCCCTCCCTCACCCCTGCTCCACATCCTGATCCATGAAGGAAACTCTTGTATACACATATGTCTTGATTATGCTGCGTTGCCTGGCGATGAGGAGCTGTTGGTGGGGGTGAAAGGAGAAGCRGGGGGGATAATGGGAAAGAGGTTTGTGAGGGGAGGGGCTCGGAGGTCTTTGCAGTTGCTTTGAATGAGATATTGTTTAGTGGTGAAACACAGCTGGGAAACATCAGGACACGTAGACTCCTGTGAGCTTGCACACACAGTTGTGCAGACACAAGAGCGTATGCATGTCAGTACTTCTCAAAAGAAGACATATTTTCTGTTTTATTCTCGCTTTTTTTGCTTTTCCTACTCCCTATTTTCCTTTTTCCTGTTCCCGTTTTTGCTTGTAGTCTTTAGACCCTTTAGTGTGGGGTTAGTCGTAGGTTGTGGAAAGGAGGGGGGGTGTCTCGTGTGGGGTTAGCAGTAAGTTGAAGGGTGGAGGGGTGGTCTTAGAGTTTTCAGACTTGGACAGCAGCTCCGTGTTGTGCAGCTGATGTCATGRGAGAGAAACAGGCTACAGGCTTGTACCGTCAGCCACTGGCTGGTCAGCACTGAAACCCGAGTCTTTGCACGATTTCACCCCTCTTAGCTCTGCTATCCCTTTCTGTGTCAAGGAGGGGCGAGTGGGGTGGAAATGGAGACACAGCACTTTATCAGCCCAGCTGGCAAAAGTGGTCAGATGGCAGCCGTGTCTCCAAACATCCAAATATTTCTCATGTTATTCGTTACATTCCCATTATTCCTCGTGCCCTTTGTAAGTTTAAACCATGTAAGGAGCTGACACAGGAAAACTGATCAACGTGGGAACGTTAGGGAACAAGTTTTGGGCTCTATTGTGTGTGTTGTACGTTTATCCAGAACCTTTCGCATTCATAAATTAGCTTTTCTCCTCAAATCTTTGTTACTTCTGTCCAAAACAGTGTCAACCTGAGTTTCTGCATATCTGCTGATGGGAAACACCTACCAGCCAATCTAGGTGAGCCAATTTTCCACATCTGTGTTGTATTACACGTAATCTGTCAACTGGCCAACAATGTTAGTGTTTTAGAATCACAACTGTTGCAGCTGTAGGTCTCTGGGTTTTTTCCTGTGACTGTTTAATGCTCAGTCCTTTTCCATGTTTTATCACTTTTCCTATCAGCCTTTAGTTACTGTCTTTAATTACACCATCCTTCATCTACGAATGCTACCCCTGACATTATTTTAAGGTTACATTGGCTGTATTGTGTGTGAGTCTCGGTAAGTTTATGGAGGTTTTTTTCCCAACCTGTCATTAGGGCGACTTCAGGGCATTCATCAGGCCATGAATGCACACTTGTGTGTTATGTGTTCCAGATTTCCAGGTGGAGGTGCAGCTTGACAGTCACAAGCACAAGCAGAAAGGTGCAGTGAAGAGGGCTCTGTTCTCAGATTCCCAGGAGGCTTTGCTGCGGAGAAGTGTTAGAGTGCGCCGCGGGGAGCGTCTGTGCGACCAGACAAAGATCTACTTGAGAGTAGGATTTTTGTGATTTTAATTTGTGAACTGGCTTTGATACTCACTGTAAACCTGCCTTGAAAATCTAAAAAGGTTTAATAATAGAAGTTGTATAATGCAAACTTAGTATTATTATTATTATTATTATTTGGTCTTAAACAACAGATGTTTTTTCATTAGTAAAAATCTCCCAGTTTTTTTCCACAAACTGCAATGTGTTTCTTTAACTGCAGGATGAGAAGGACTTCAGGGATAAACTTTCCCCTATTTTCGTGGCCTTCAACTTCAGCTTGGATCCAAAAGCTGCTGCTGACACCCACGGCCTGCGGCCCATCCTCAACTATCAGACCACCGACGTCATTGAGCAGAAGGTACTTTAACATTAGTTACATTTGCCTGTACTCTTTAGGCATTTTTCCATTGTTAAGAACGGTTCCACTCGGTTCTCGTCGGATCGGTTCTACTCAGGTGTAGGTGATTTGCCACTGCAACTTGTGTCCCCACTGGCGGTAACGTCGTTTAAAAGTGGGTGGAATAATTAACATGGAGGAGCTGAAGCTGCTGTTGGTCTTTGCTCATTTAGCGCTACAGCTAACCATTAAGTCTATTGAAATATAAAAAAAGTTTAGTCTGTAAATAATACTCATACTCTGCTACAGCAAACCGTTGCTCATAAATGCAGTAAAACACCACCAAAACGATTTTCTTATAAATGAACTTGCAGTTATTGCTCACTTTATGCCCGTGAGTGTGAGTAAATATAGGCTATGTTGTTGATTTTTTTTCTTCCGGATTTAACGCAAAACAAGTAGCATTGCCTGCTAGTATCTTCATTGCACAAAATAAAAATCAGACAAGAAATAAACATATAAAAAAACACAGTCACTTAAAAAAACTACTTTAAAGTCAAAATGTAAAGAGAGAAGCTCCTCTCTCCTGTAGCCGCAGGACCCGTGGCTTTCTTGACCCGGATGGCGAGACAGCTGGTACCGATGTTGAAGAATTGTCCCAGGAGCTCAGCTGGTCACTTGTCAAACTTGACTCTGAACAAAAAGACAATGATGAGCCTAGAATTTAATTGTTTTTAGCCTGGATCGCTAACTAGCCATTTAGCTGCTAGCAAGCTAGTTGCTA
The DNA here is from genome assembly GCF_001266775.1 of Austrofundulus limnaeus. Classification (NCBI taxonomy): domain Eukaryota; kingdom Metazoa; phylum Chordata; class Actinopteri; order Cyprinodontiformes; family Rivulidae; genus Austrofundulus; species Austrofundulus limnaeus. The sequence continues at coordinate 1,040,691 of NW_013952543.1, forward strand.
ACTAGTTAGCAATAGAAACGAACATGCACAAAGGACACATCAGTACAAACTTTGTAAAGAAAAAGTACAATTTCACAAGCGAGATATGTGTCCCACAAATTACATTCAATAAAATGCATGAAGTAAAGATGTAACATTCACCAACGATCCGAATCTTTTGAACGGCTCTTTACAAAAAAYGATAGGAGCCAAGTCCCGGACAGTAAAGAGACGTTTTTATTTATTTATTTTTTATTCCTCACATAATATTTATTTTTTCATACTTAAGTCGCTCCTGATTTGCTTTTTCATGGAAAACTGGCAGAACAGTGGCATTCAGCAACTCACAAGGAAAGCTGGAGGGGGTTTCTGTTTGACAAAACATGTGGTTTCACCCACGTAATATGATGATGTCGTCATGTACGGCTATGTGATGACGTATTTCCCTATGTGATGATCTAACTTGTTCAAAATTGAACGGCTCTTTTGAGCAGCTCCTCGAGATCCAGATTCCTTCAAAGAACTGTTTCTTCCATCACTAGCTTGAAGCACTCACCGTCTTCAGATGTCTCTGAAGTTTGTCAAGAGTCCCAGTCTACAGTTGTAGATCACCTCCATTTACCTAAACCGGCTCCAGTCCCACTTATTTGAGCTACTCCAGCTGTTGTGTTCCTTTGCTGCTCTAAAATTTGGCTGAAGATTTTTTAGTTTCTCCCGGTGCTTCTCCATCGTTTGCAAAATCTATGAAAATTATGGTTTTTTTTGGAACACTCAACCTTCCATAGTTTCCACTTCCTAACCCTTTCTAAATAAACTATAGCAGAAATGCTCTGAGTTATTTTACTTTACACGGGATTTGAACTGGTGACCTCACCTTCTCTAACCACTGAATATTTTAAATTTTCTGCCCGTCTATCCTTCCTTGGAGACAACAGATCCAGGAGGGTACACCAGACCTCCCTTTCCTAGAGAACCTAGAGAACCATCCAATATTCTCCTAAGGTATTTCAAGTGTTCGCAGGCCAGAGGAGGTACATAATCCCTCCAGTGAGTTCTGGGTCTGCTCCAAGATCTTGTCTCAGTTGGGCATGCTCAGATAAACCTTGGATGTGCCCAGGAGGCACCCTAAACAAATCCCTGAACCTCCTTAGCTTACGCCTTTTGATAAGGAGGAGTAGCTCTACTCTGAGCTTCCCTCTGGAGGACATTTACCTAAGGCTGCATATTAGAGGAAACTAGTTTCAAACATTTTATCCATCATGATCCTAAGCTCTTTACCCTAGGTTAAAGTTGTATAAGAGATGAACCAATGAAATGACTTTTGGCTTAGTTCCATCTGCACCACAGGCCAGAGCAACAACCTCATTACTAAAATCTGTTTGCTTAAGGTGCGAGAGAAAATTGTAGTGGAGTGAAAAGCCATGTTTCCATACAATTTTAATTCGAATTTTGAGCGAACCTTTAAAATGTTGCAAAAAGGAGAGAGAAAAAAAAGAAATGCGAATCAGATGTGTTTCCATCAAGTGGCTTGAAGTGAATCAACCAGACTACACTAAGTAATTATATCAGACGTTGATGTTACGCATGGCTGTAGTAAACAGGAAGTATAGTCACAAACTCACAGGGATACATATCTCATGACAATGGAGAGGTTATCAGGAACATGTTGCTGCTATCGGGAAAATTGTAATTATTCTGTTATATCAACTGGTTTTGGCGATGTGCTGACTGGAGACGTAGAAAAATAAATGTAATTCTTTTCACATTAAGGGAATATCCTGGAAGACGTTGACAGCGGGAGGAGGGGCCAACTGCAGTTGCTACAATCATTGGACAGCAGGAACAGCTGATCGCTACGTCAGAACTTATTTGGCAAATGTCTCTCCTTTTGTGCATTGACTCTTTTTTGAAAAAACCCATAACTCCCTCAAGCGAGCGTAAAAATGTTTTTGCAAAATCGAGCAAGTTTTTTTTCTGAATCGTACCGTTTCTATTCACCTTTTCTAATGCAATACTTCAAAATGCACATAAAAAACAAGAACATGACTATTGTCTGAGTACTCATGGATAATGTTACATAGTGGTTGATACTACAGGATGAGCTACAAACCGCGTCACTCTGTGTGTTTCCATCAAGGCTTTTTGATGTGCATTTAGAAGTCGGATGGAAACAGCAAAATTGGAAAAAAAAAATCCTCAATTCACTAAAAAGTTTTTACGCTCGCTTGAGGTGGTTTTTGGGTTTTTCGATAAACACTTAATGCGCAAAAGTACAGATGGAAAAACTTTTGCCGAATAAGTTGTGACGTAGCCAACATTTACCTCACGTAGCTGATCAGCCGTTCCACAGTACCGGAACCAGTTTTAGGTCGGCTGCAGCCGCGACTGGCAGCAGAACCCTCCTCCCGCTGTCGGCGTCTTCTCAGTAATCCCGTAACGTGAAGAAAATTGCATTTCATTCTCTACGTCTCCAGACAGCAGCAACATCGCCAAAACTAGTTGATAACAGAATAATTACAACTTTCCTGATAGTAGAAACGCATTCATGATAACTTCTCTCCATTATCCTGAGATGATTGGACCCTGCGAGTTTAGCAACAGTTACTTCCTGTTTACTACGCACATGCATATGACGTAATTGATTTGCGTCAAGCCAGTTGATGGAAACTCCGTTTGATTTGCATTTCTTAATTTTTTCCTTTTTGCGAAATAATTAAAATTAGTTCAAAATTCGAATTAAAATTGGATGTAATTGGATGGAAACACGATTACTGACTCATTTGGTTCAAGACTTTCTATATTCAGCCATTTTTAAAATCTGCTAAACATGCATCATTTCATCTCTGGTGCAGCCTGCATCATCTGAGTGTTCAGTAATGCCCATCAGATTAGAACATTTAGAAAATGCAATCAGTGTAATTTGAGCCCCATTTTTTGCTCTTTTACTTTTTTCTTTGTTCCAATGTGTTTCAAACTACTTTCTATTGGTCTTTTTCATCCGTGTCTCTTCTAGATATCAAAGCAATTTGGCCTCCAACAGATGTGGTTCGTCTTTGAACCATAACCTTGAGATGAGGCTTCGCTCTAACATCAATCCTCAAACTGTCAAAAAAGTTCAAAAAAAAGAAAAGAAAAATTAAATCAGAAGGTGTGAATGCGATCTTTCTGTTTGTGCGTGTCTGTTTAAAAACGTGTGAGTCAGGCTGCTAACATGTTTTATTAATCTCGCTTCATATTGGGTCAAAGCAGCTATGCAGAAACAGTGGAGAGTGACCATTATACCACAGCCTTGGATCTGATCGGACTCACGTTGCTCTATTGATTTCCACATATGCTTTGAGGATATGCAGCGGGCCATGTAACATTTCAACAGCTGTGCCAAGTTCTTTTCAAGCTGTAGCGAGACAGTTGATCTTCCTGGAGCAGCTTCTCTCTCTCTCTCTCTCTCTCTCTCTCTCTCTCTCTCTCTCTCTCTCTCGTTTGAACATTTTCCACATCTTTGAGTGGAGTTCTGAGGGATCTATGAATTTATATCATTTATAGATATTGTTTTTTTGGAATGTGGAAATGGTTCAAACTGTAGATCAATGGCCTCACTGTTCTTAAACTAATATCATGTGATCAAATGAGTATGACTCTGATAAATGGGCTCTATTTATATTCGTTTTGCTTCATTGTGTCACATGCTGATGTCACTGGAGTACATTGATGGGACAACAACAGTGTTTTCCAGTCTTATACTGACATGCAACCTAGGGTGAACATGTGGCCAAGTTAGCATTGTGGTTACCATGGTGTTCATAATTAAAGCCCCTTGATGGTGTAATAACAAGGGGTGCGCATTGCTCTCTTTAATCTTTTCTCCCTTTCTATTTATTATCCTTATCTTCATCATCATACTGTCAGTCTCAGTGAGATGCAACCCTGCCGCCGCTCTGCCACATGTTTGGTGGTCACGCAATCATCCAGTAGCGTTTCTGCTCCAAAGTATAATCTCTACGTCCTCGGCCCTGTTTCCAGTTCAACACAGATATCTCACGTCCCAGCATGCCCTCGAAGGAGCAGGCTCCTCCCTCTCTATATGATTGTATACAGCTGTGGTTGGCAGGGTGGTGAAGTGTGCGGCGAAAGCGCGGTTCACCACACTGGGCTGTGATGTGGGGCGTGGGTGAGAGCTGGGAGCTGGCAGCTGCACGCTTAGCATCTCTGAACTGCTCATTATTTCCCTCCTTTTAAACCAAACAGTGTGTGTGTGTGTGTGTGTGTGTGTGTGTGTGTGTGTGTGTGTGTGTGTGTCAGGACAGCTGATTCATGGGAGTGTGTCTGTGCTCGTCGTCACATCTATAAGACAGTATTGTCTGCTTGGGCTGCAATTCAGACAATACTGACAAAACTGTTGGAGAGGTTATCCAGGTGTGTGTGTGTGTGTGTGTGTGTGTGTGTGTGTGTATTAGTGGTCGGAGGCAGGGGTGGAATGTGTTAGTCACGGTACATGCTGGATCTTGTCGCACAAATCAGGTTGTATACTTTTAACAGAAGGATGATGTAGCATGTGCTATTTTCACATTCACAAAGGCCGAGCATTTCTTGAAGTAATCTATGTTTAATAATGACAATACTATAAAGCAGGGCTATTCAACTAAATTGCTCTGGGGGGCCACAGTTAATGCAGACAGGGGCCGAATATCCAGTCATTTTGTAAATACACCAATTATTACAAAACTCTGTTACCTTTGAATTAGTTTATTTTGCTGCATTTAATCATGGATATAACATACAACCAGTATGTAGTGATAGTAAAACAATATCAAAAACAAAAATAACTAGGGATGCATGATATATCGGTATTGAAATCGGTATCGGCCGATATTGGTAATTTTTTAGAATATCGGTATCAGTCTGATATGTAAAACTGGGCCGATATTAATGTCCAATATTGATTTCCCACTTTTTAGCTTTAGTTTCTGTTTTGGGAGGGGAGCTGGTTGGTTGAGCGGCATCTGTTTGATCGTGATAGTAATACTGACGCTGCATAGTCAGGAATAACTGAAGTAAGGAGCCATGTCAGAGGTCTGGTTGTTTATTTACAGTATCAAAAAAGACCCAAGTGTGTTTTTGCGTATATGTACAATATAATTTGTGTGTTTGTGTAATATCAGTAAATATCGGTTATTGGCCATAACAGCAATAATTATATCAGATATCGATATCGGCTGAAATTTTCATATCGGTGCATCCCTAAAAATAAGATCATGGCTCCTTTTTAACACAAATATTATTTTTGACATTTGCTAAATTTTAAAACCAGTTTTATTTTCACTTTCATAGTTTTATCTTCAACTGCTTGTAGTTTTGACTCTCTTAGATGTTCATAGAAATGGTTTTTACCAGCTTCTAGCCAAGAATATGACGTTTTTGCAGATACCAAACATGTCTATGTCCACCTAAAATAACTTCTAGCAATTAAGGTAGAAAACCAGGGATGTGGACTTAAGAGATGAATAAACCACATGGTGGGCCACATTTTGGTCACTTGTGGGCCAGATGTGGCCCACGGGCCACTAGTTGAATAGCCCTGCTATAAAGGTTAGTCAAACCTGAAAAATTATGAAAATTTCTAATTTGGAATGATGTGAATGACTCAACATCTCTACAGCTGACATAATTCAAACATTTTCTTGGTTTGCTAATGTCAGCCATGTTGTGTTGTGTAGATGTGCATTCAAATTTATTTTTCAGAAAGTTTCATTAATATCTGTGCAGAAATTCATGAAATATTTTACTAACAGATAAGCAAATTCAACTGTAAACCGTTAATGGCAAATTTGATTAAAAAACGTCATTTGCCCTTTTAGGCTCAGATTCTGCTGGACTGCGGAGAGGACAACATCTGCGTTCCTGACTTGAAGCTTGCAGTTTATAGGTGAGTCTGTTCATATCCTTGTTTTTGTCCCAGAGCAGATGGTTTCAGGAAATAAAGTAGATTTTATTGCAATATGCACAGTAAACTCTGAACAGGGTCACAGACGCTGAACTCTTCAAGTCCTTCCTGCCCGAACAGGACCTTTTCAATTTGTGTGATAAAGCATGAATGCAGCTGTTTTTCTTGCTCCGGCTGCTTTGTTTAGTTTGAACATACCAGAAAGTAAGTTTTAATAGCCGCAACATTGAAGCAGAGTGTCACGCCATCTTGTGAAAACAGTAAGCAGCACTGTTCTTCATTTGCTGAATAGTTGACAGAGGAGATCAAGGAAAGTGTTTGGATAGCTGTTTGCCAGAAAGCAACCTCGTTGGTCTCCGAAGCCGTCAGGAGCACCCGGGGTTACCACACTCTGATTCAAGAAATCTGTTAGCATTTTTCTCAAAAATAACAACCTCCCTGATGCTCCCATTTTCTGCTCTGTCATTTTGATTTCACATTCCTATATTTATCTACCATCTGCCTCCATTTTTTAAAAACGTATGGCCGATCTGTCACACATGAAATAATCTGCTTGCCAACAGATGTAGAAAGTGTGATTAGTGCAATTTAGCCCAACCTTGTTGTTTGCGTCTGTTCTGTACTACATCACAGAAATGTAACAGTGCTTGGAGGAGTTGACAGAATGACAACAATTTAGTAGAATTTGTCAAAATTTGGTTATTCATCATTCCTACAGTCTTTTATTCTGCTGCCAAATCATATAACCTATTAGTGCAAGGATTCCTCAGGGAGGYTTGAAGGTTTTGTGGTGTTTTTTAGTCTTTAGTTGTGTTTAGGTTTCACAAAGATTGTGGTTGACTTTCAGGTCAACAGCAGATCTGATGTTTTATGTAATCACAAGAAAAGGAAAGTAGGTTCTGTGAAAATGTTATCAATGATTATTATCCTGTCTGTTAGGCTCTAGTCCACAATGTATCCAGCTGTTTAATCAAATGTATTCATTCATATAAATGCTATATTTTTTCAACTTTTACAAACTTTGCGTTCACCAGTTATTATCATGGAAGTCTGTGGTTATTTTTGAGCACATGCAGAAGCAGCTTTATCTTGCAGTCTGGGGTATYGTCAAAAAATATCTGTGTAATATGAAACTGTGATGTTGTGACGGTTCCTTTTTTTTATTTATTTATTTTTACTGATTTTATTGCTATTTATTTGATTAATTAAGTTGGGTGCCAGCCAGGTTTCCCTCCTGACATGTAGGATGTTAGCAACTATTTTATGGTTTTCTTAAACTGTTTTATAACAAATATGGTTTAGAGTTATTTTTAGTTTAACCATACACACAAGGACATGTAGATTACATAAAAAGAAAATATAACTACACACCCTTTCAACTTTAACTAAATATTTAGTAACAAAAAATATGCTTAAACAAAGAAAGTGAGCACAAACAAAGGAAAAAAATTTTTTTTTCAAATATATTTCTTACAAAACAAAATAGAACAAACAAAATAGAAAAATATAAATACAAACAATACACCCCCCCTCCCCCCATGATTGGTGTGAAAACCACTTAAATTCAAAGTTCAACATAAACAAATAAGCTTCCAGCTTGGCTCCACAAGCAAGAAGATGGTGGTCTGACTTCACAAACACAAAGAGGGCTTGGCTCCACAAGCAAAGGTTGATGGTGTTAAGATTAACTTAACACCAAAAAAAAAACAAAAAAAACACTCCCACAAAACAAAATACACACACACAAAAAAACTACTCATACAAAAAAACCCTCCACATTACAGGAGCTAAAACACACAAAAATAATACAATTACTGTTTTCATATGTCGTTTCATTTGATTTAATAACAAGAAACAAACTTACTTTTTGACGAGTTTGTTTTAAGACGGCTGGTGTGTTTTAGGTTTTGTGGTTTACTGAAAGAAAACAAGATAATTGGTTCTCTGTAGTTTTACGTTATTTATACATTAATTTTAGTTTAAGGTTTTGTAGGAGACTTACATTTTGTTTGTTGTTTAGTGATGTTGCGTCATCAGCGTGCGCGAGGGGTTTCTCCTGATTTGGGAAACGACGGGACGGAACTTTCCGGCGTCGTGTCCTGCAGTCTTTTATCTTTTTTATCAGCTCGGCTTCAGCAGTTTTAACTCCATAAACCCGACGATTTGAAAAAAAGTTGTCCTCAGCGGGATTAAACGCCTCGTGATGGGCTAATGTAATGCAGTATTGGAGAACTGCTGCACTTGGGTCTTGTGAAACGAACACACACACTGAGCGTGGGCGGTTCTTAAAGAGGAAGTCACTGCGGCTTTACGCAGGTGATCGCAAAATGAATAAATTATTCATATTGTGATCACCATCGGAATCCGCTGTCAGATTTAATATTGGTGTAGGATTAAAAAATATCCACATCCCAATGCGTTTTGGAGGTAATGCGCACAGTATTTACACACACTAACTCTAAATACGCATATATTGTACAAAATAACTTACTGGTTACACTGTTATGAAAATAAGCATACAAACAACTGCTCAAATATTCATAAAATAAAACATAAAATTAAAAACTTTCATTCACAAGAGTGATGTGCTCAGATACTCCATAAACTACGTTACATTTCTTCACAAGAAGCCGGTTCCTCAACGTCTTCTTAGGTCTCAAAATCATCCTGGAACCTCCGTGATGGCTTGATGACTCTTGAAGAACATCTTGCAGATATTATTCTAAGAAAATGTTTCCTCTCCGCTTCGAAAAAGAAAACACGCAATTGCTCATAACTTTCCATTACACTGCACCACCGAATGTCTTTATTTACCGGGCTTCCTGCAACCGATCACGTGATGTTACCGTAAAACCCCTTATATTTGCGAAAAGCCCAGACTCCTGGCTTTCAGGATCCATTGGGATTTTTCAGATTGCACAAACGGTCGAGAACTTACAGTTTAAAAAAAAAGGATGACAAAATGTGCCGACAGGCTCGGTGAGGTTGTACAGAGTGCGTGAAATGAATTAATGGGGCGCACTTTATAAATATGTTTTAAACTTTAGAGTTGGGATAAAATATCAAGTCTTTTCAAGTAAACAGGTTCAAGTCCAATTCAAGTCTCAAGTTATTGGTGTCAAAGTCAAGTCTAAGTCTCTGAACGTTTTTTCAAGTCAACTCTAAAGTCTTAAAATTAATGACTCGAGTTTGACTYGAGTCCAAGTCATGTGACTCGAGTCCCCACCTCTGTGAATAATTAGACTGAGGTGGAAACAGGTGAAAAAAATAAACTAAAAATAATTTGGTGCAACTCCAGGTTGCAACAACGTAAAGGTTTAACAAATAAAGCTACTATGAACCACTAGGAAATTCTGCACATTTGAAGGGGTCTATTTGAAYATTATTGATGAGCAAAAAATGGCACGCCCATGCCCATTTCCCACCAAGACAACAAAATGCTAATTTTGTCATCTTAAAACGCTGCAGGCTTCAAAATTTCATATGGTAAATGGCCTGAACTTACATAGTGCCTTATCAAATCCGTCGGTGCATGGAGGCTGCCATGCACAAACGCCACCAGATCCTCTGACCACCACCAGCGGGCAGGGCAGGTGAACTGTCTTGCCCAAGGGCACAACAACAGATGAATAGGGTGGGGGTTTGAACCGGCAATCTACCGGTAGCAGAACAAACACCCACTTCCTGTCGCCTCTGTCGCCTCACTAATTTCTAAACCTATAAGAAACATAGCAATGATCACTCCTCATTTTACTACTGTACTACCATAGTACTCTAACACAATTAGAMCCATATTAAATCTGTAAGAAATTCATCAATTGACAATTAATCTTCATTTTTGCTTTGATTGGCMCCACAGTGACAGAAAGGAAGTCTACCTCGGTGATGACAACTCGGTGACCTTGACTTTCAATGCCAGGAATGAAGGAGAGGGAGGAGCTTATGAGGCAGAGCTGCATGTAGTGTTACCCCCTGAGTCTGACTACACCGGTATTGCTCGTAACAATGAGGTAAGATGGGAGAACACCAAAATACGAATAAATAATTTGCAGCTTTCTGGAGCTAATATGTTGACATGTCCTCTTTCTTCTTAGAGTTTAACCCAGCTCACCTGCAGCTATGAGACCGAGAACCAGACCCGCTACCTCAGCTGTGATCTGGGCAACCCAATGAAGGCTGGTACCAACGTAAGAACAATGTTTCGGTTTATGCGAAAAATGGTGTAACGCCCTTTTAAAAAGGAAATTGTTGGTGTTTAGAAGATGAAGTATGTGGGTTGAGGTGTGCATAGCACAGGAAATATTGGCATGTGTTAGGAAATGTGACAGGAAAGGGAAGATTTCACCTGTAACTTCAGCTTCCTGCTGGGAAAAGTTCCTCTTTTTTAACGACTAGGTCAAAAACTGGTGTTAATGTTTTAACTGGTCTGCAGTGGAAACCTGACAACTAAATGTTAACAAGGTAAAGACAAAACAATAATTTTTCAACCTGTATTGAAAAATTATGATCTTATGATTTCCTCTCCAAATTAGAATCCTGTTGGTTACATGACCTTAAAACATTTTCATATTTATTGAAGTGGTTCTGTGGACAGGTTAGGAACGATAAACATCTTCATATCATTTACAAAACAGCAACACAGAAATTGCCAAAACAAAACCAAATGCCCTCAGTTTGTCATAAAACTATTCAAGCCAGTTTCAGGTTTTGGACCTACTTTAACTTACATTGGTTAGGTAAAACATCTGAAAGACAACACAAAACTTCCTAATACTAGCTTTTGTAACCTAAGGGCAAAATGATAATACCAAATTAGTTCTGTGATGTGAGCAAACACCGGCATTGAATATGCAACCTGTAGCTAGTAAGCTAATTAACTAGGCTAGCTAGCTAATTAAATCAGTGTTAGCAGAGGTTAGTAGATATTTGACCAACATCAATAATTTGAAAAATAAATGGTTAATAGAGTCAAAAGATATTATTATTACAATAATATTATATTAGGGAAGGGGCAGGATTGAGTTTAGCTTTTAACTGGTAATAAAATAAATACATTTTACCTTAATGTGACCAGATTTCTGACACAAAATCTGAGGATAGATCCATTTCAGATATGGAGAAACGAGGACAGTTTCAGTTTRCTGTTTAATGTCCTAACTGTTATTAAACAAATTTAACATGAATTTTGTTTCAGACATCCTTTAGAAGTTAGTTACTCCTCTTAAAAAGTCAAATTTACATTTTTAATTTAAAACATTTACAAGGAACAAGCTTTCTAAAACGTAAAGCCATCATACTGCACTGTAAAGCTGTTTCTTCTGCTGCTCGTTCTTTGTCTGCCTGACCTTTGAAAACACAACCGTCTGCCTCAGGTGGTGGCTTGAAATATACAATACAACAGGTATTTAACATTCTGAACTTTTCCACAAAAGTCTTTTTCAATGTATCTGAACTATTACTTCGGTATGTTTGTAACAATAAAGCAATTAGACTGTGATGAGTCACAATGTGAAGTGAATCATTTCTATGCCTAATTTGTTTCTTATTTGTTTCAAACAGAGCAGAGCTGTTTTTAGCAAAAATATTTTTAACAAATGTTCATCTTTCTAAAATCCTTATTTTTTATACAACCTGCTTAGTAAAAATGTAAGTAATATATCTGAGCTTTGTGTAAACAATCTATATATTATGTTTGACTTTCACAGCTTTGGGCAGGTCTGCGTTTCACTGTGCCACGGCTAAAGGACACACACAAAACTGTCCAGTTTGATGTTCAGATACGCAGGTACAATTAAGCCTACCATGCAGAAGAAACAGCTTGTTTAATATTTACGGAATCCATCCCAACTCCTTTCAAACGACTTCAGCTAATCAGGATCATTTTYTCCTCTTCCCTGTTTCCACAGTAAAAACGAGAACAATTCCAACAGTGAAGTTGTGTCCTACAAGCTGGAGGTGGTTGTTCAGGCTGATGTCATTCTTCAGGGGTGAGATGAGCAGATTTATTTTTTCAAACTTCTGGGACTTCATTAGGTCTCCCTGCACTTGTTCTCACAGCCCTCTTTCTCTTTTTAAAGTGTGTCTCGACCAGATAAGGTTTTCTTTCCCCTGGCCAACTGGAAAGTGCCCAAAACGTATGCAGTGGAACAGGATGTGGGGCCTGCTGTGGAACACATTTATGAGGTAATCAGCTATGCTCTTAGTTAGGTACATTCATCAGGGCGGGGCAGACTGAGCCTCCTGTTCAATCAAGAAAAAAAAGTAAAACTTTGTAGAGCAGTAAAGAATAATACAAAAGAAACTCCTTTTAAAAATGAACTCCAAAAAAACAGAGTGATGCTGGGAGAAAAACTGTTGTAACATTGCAGCTTCTGCTTTAAATAGGAAATTAATATAGAAAATTAAAAGATGAACTCTTCTGTTTTTATTAAAACAGTGGCTCATTTTAGATACATAAAACAATATTCTCTTGTAAGAAAATGTGTTAAAAACTTGGAAGCCTGAATAACTGCGCAAAAAACAGGTGAATTCTCTGTAAAAACTTTATTCTTCTTCTTCCATCTCATTGTTCAGAGCCACTGTCTTCCAGTGCCTTTTTGTATGGCCCTAAAGCCTACTTCACACTCCCTCCRAACTGCTGAAACTGGCTCAGATTGTCGCAGTTTTACGATGAAAATTACCATATTCTCAGCGTCAACTTGACCACTCCCTTTGTTACAAACCATCCGGCAGAACTTTTTACCCCCTCCACATAAGAACTTATTATGTGATTGATCAGTTTGTGGGACTGTTTGTTTCTGCTGAAAGCACTGACGCTACATTTTGCTTCAACCACTCGCTTCAAAAAAAATAAAAAACTGACTCGCTTCTAGAAGCCGACTGTTCATAAAGATAGTCTAACAGAATGAAGATAAAACAGGCATTGTGCACGGAGGAGTCTGTCTGATAAAAACTGGAGCTTTAACTGAGACAGGTTTGCGCATAAATGTTGTCGGGTGACAGGTCTCTGACCTGTTTTCGGCATTGTAGACTCCAGCTGGAAGAAACCCCAGGCAGTGACGTATACTGCTGCAGGAGGGGTTTCCCTGGAGCTCGGTGCGGTGTGTCTCTTTAAAAGGTGAGTGCGAAAACGAACACTGAACAACCACATGACCGCGCCTCGTCTGGTCGACTTCGGAAGGAGTATGTTTAGGCCTTTAGTCTTGTCAAAATTAAACAATAGACCTTTACAGTCCCGCATCTGTTTACTATAAACGCTCCACAAAGACTAAAAACTTAGGTGTGCTTCACAAAACCCAAACATCCTGGTCACACCCCCTGGGGGTGTTACATTTTACAGACCTTACAATATCAACAACCCTTGTTTATACTGCAGAGGGACGCATTGAGCAGAAACATATTAATTCTCTTCTTGTTTAAAGTGATAGACTACAATTGATCACATTGTATAAAATATAAGACTGTATCCTTAATTCAGTTAATCAGAGACAAAATTTCCTTCCATTGAGTTCATTCATATGGAAAACCAAAATCTTGTTACAAACTCTGCATTCTTTATCAGTTCTATTTGTTTGCTTTTGTAACTGAATGCTAACATTATGGTAAGTACGAAAACTCTTACAAACTCAGACTTTGACATACAGACTTTGCTGCTACAAGGGGTGGACGTATTGATTCAAGTACTGATACCATAAATACCAAGATGAGTATCAGTATCAGATTGATACGATACAATGAGGCTGATTCTTTTGTTGTCACTTTATTTTTCACAAAACGGTGAAAAATAAAGTCAGGAATGCAGTCCAGTAGTTCCAGTAGAATCCAGTCGTTAGTCACGTAGTCGTCTACATCATGCCCGTGTGTAATGGAAGTTATGTTTTGTTGTGTTGTTGACATTGTTATGTATATACTTTTGTTAAATTGTTGCTTCTTTTTTTGTTATTTCGCACTACTGACTTTTTTACTTAATCAATTGTGTGTAACAGGGGAAATATTTGCTATTTTTATACTGTCACTGCTGAAGTAAATGTTCACTTGTATTCAAAATAAAAGCACAGCGAAAGCAGCCTTCAAACTAAAAGCAGTGATTATGGATTTGCCTGCAGAATCGTTTAGATTAGTTTTACCAATTTTTTAAATGACATCCCAGGTAAGATTTCCATCCGACCTTTATAATTGGTATTTTCTTCTGTTTTGTTTTGTTTTTTCAGCTTGTGAACAACGGCCCGAGTCAGATCAGCAACACCGTACTGGAGTTGCGGTGCCCTCTGCGTTTACAGGACCACACTCTCCTTTACCCCCTGGAGTTCTYCACCGAAGGCTCCATTAACTGCACTGCGGACAAAAACATGAACCACCTGAACCTCAGGGTGAGCATCTCTCATGCACACGCACACCTCTCGGGGATCAGATCAGGCTTAATTACAGGTCGTCCCTCTTCCATGATTTCTCGTGTTTTGCCCACACTCACCCACCCGCCTCCTCCCAGCTTCCCTGCCACACCCGGAACACTTACCCCACCGCTGCTTTGAACCCGCAGCTCTTCCCTGTGTTCAGCGCAGCCTGAAGAACCACCTCAACCAGTGCTACGATCACTCATCTTCAGCATGCAGCAACACCCTTTTAAACCGAGAARCCTTTAGGATTCTGTGGGCCAAGACTTTCTGTACAGTTGTTTATGTTTACATGTGAAACTTAGCAGACTTYGAGCTCGGCTGGGAGAGGTCGTTMGTTGTAGCTGTGACTGAATGTCCTTCTCTGTGAAATGCCATGTTGGAATGAAAAGATCCCAATGCTACTGCTGAATGAGTAGAAAGCTTAGGGCATGCTGATATCATAAGAGAGTGTAGTTTGTATGTGTGGGGTTCTTCTAATAGGTGTTTTTATTTTTTTAAGCTCCAGCGAATGTCCACAGAGTCTCCCGTTCTGGCACTGAAGGCCCATGAGCACCATGTTGCGAGGAGGGATATCCACAAGAACCAGCTCTCCCAGCTGACTAACCTGGTAAGAGACTTTCTAAAATAAAAAAAAGCCGGTCGATTCACAACTTGAAAATAAGAATTTGGTTTTGTGTGACTCACATAAGACAGTGAAGTTTGTATTGAGTGTGCAGATTTAGGTCTGCAGCTCTGCTTCTAACAAGCCCTGGAGACTTGGTAATTAAATTATGATGTCATTCAGAGRGAAGGGTCAGAGGGCACAGGATGGTCTTGCTGTGGTGATTAACATTGAAGACTTTTTTTTAATAAAAGTGAAGCAAAAACAGAGAAGGGAGGAGACTTTTGACACTGGTGCACTGATAACTCACAGACTGCTCTCAAACGCTTTAGCCTTGCTTGTTATTGAACCAGGCCCMCTCACATTGATCCGCCCTGCTGCAACAAGCTGCTTTATCCATGTCCAGATAACACCAATGCTCTTTGTCTCCCACAGCTCGGTTCTCTTTGTTTGCCAAACAAGTTCAGTCAGTCTGGTATATAAAACAATCACTTTTTCCACTTTCATCCGTGTCTGGAAACCAGATATGTTTGTTAAAAGTGATTCTTTCTTAATATGTCTTTGTGTTTGGCAGTGTCTAGTTGAAACTCTCTGTGGAGGTCATAGAGAGAGAGGAATCCACTGAATTTTAAGAAMTGAGTTATGCATTGAACACAAAAAAATATGTCTCACTGTTCTGGTTGTCATATCTGTTTGGCAATGATACGTATCAATGCTTTGTTAGGATTATCTTTTAAGCCTGTSTCTCACTCAGCTGTGACTGCTGAAGAGTAGCTGTCAAAAGGCATTCATCAGAGAATGGTAAATGGTAAATGGACTGTACTTACAGTTACGTCCAAATATATTTGGACAGAGACAACATTTAGGTGACTGACTTGGCCATTCAAGAATATTCCACTTCTTTGCTTTAATAAACTCCTGGGTTGCTTTGGCTTTATATTTTGRGTCATTGTCCATCTGTAGTACGAAACGACGACCARTCAGTTTGGCTGCATTTGGCTGGATCTGAGCACATAGTATGGCTCTGAATACCTCAGAATTCATTGGGCTGCTTCTGTCCTGTGTCACATCATCAATAAACACTAGTGACCCAGTGCCACTGGCAGTCATGCATGCCCAAGCCATCACACTGCTCTGCTGTGTTTTACACATGATGTGGTGCTTTGGATCATGATCTGTACCACGCCTTCACCATAATTTTCCCTTAACATCATTCTGGTAGAGGTTGATCTTGGTTTCATCTGTCCAAAGAATGTTCTTCCAGAACTGTGCTGCTTTTTTAGAAGTTTTTTAGCAAACTCCAGCCCAGCCTTTTTATTCTTGATGCTTATGAGTGGCTTGCAGTGTGCGGAGAACCCTCTGTATTTACTTTCATGCAGTCTTCTCTTAATGGTAAATTTGGATATTGATACGCTTACCTCCTGGAGAGTGTTGTTCACTTGGTTGGCTGTTGTGAAGGGGTTTCTCTTCACCATGGAGATTATTCTGCCATCATCTACCAGTGTTGTCTTCTGTGGGCACCCAGATCTTTTTGCATTGATGAGTTCACCAGTGCTTTCTTTCTTTCTCAGGATGTACCAAACTGTAGATTTTGCCACTCCTAATATAGTAGCAATTTCTTGGATGGGTTTTATCTGTTTTTGCAGCTTAAGGATGGCTTGTTTCACCTGCATGGAGAGCTCCTTTTACCGCATGTTTACTTCACAACAAAACCTTCCAAATGCAAGCAGCACACCTCAAATCAACTCCAGGCCTTTTATCTGCTTAATTGAGAATGACATAAGGAAGGGATTTCCCACACCTATCCATGAAATATCCTTGGAGTCAATAGTCCAATTAATTTTGGTCCCTTTAAAAACAAGGTGGCACATGTTAAGGAGCTGACACTCCGAAACCTTTCGTCCAATTTAAATCTGGAGACCCTCAAATGAAAGCTGAATGTCTGGACTTTATGTCATTGTTCATTATATAACTCTAACTTGAATATGTTTCAGTAAACAGGTAAAAAGACAAAATTTGTGTCAGTATCCAAATATAAATGGACCTAACTGTAAATGGTGCCTTTCTATCCAACCAAGATGTTCAAAGCGCTTCACACTACAATTTGTGCCCTCATTTACCCATTCATACAGCACTCCATTAGATCTCACTACAAAGCTAATATAGATAAATCAATCTATAGAGACTAATTAGTGCTTTAAATCACACTCATACACTGTAGGGGTTCAGTGTCTTGCCCAGGGACACTTCGACATACACTCACCGGCCACTTTATTAGGTACACCTSTCCAACTGCTCGTTAACACTTAATTTCTAATCAGCCAATCACATGGCGGCAACTCAGTGCATTTAGGCATGTAGACATGGTCAAGACAATCTCCTGCAGTTCAAACCGAGCATCAGTATGGGGAAGAAAGGTGATTTGAGTGCCTTTGAACGTGGCATGGTTGTTGGTGCCAGAAGAGCTGGTCTGAGTATTTCAGAAACTGCTGATCTACTGGGATTTTCACGCACAACCATCTCTAGGGTTTACAGAGAATGGTCCGAAAAAGAAAAAACATCCAGTGAGYGGCAGTCCTGTGGGCGGAAATGCCTTGTTGATGCCAGAGGTCAGAGGAGAATGGGCAGACTGGTTCGAGCTGATAGAAAGGCAACAGTGACTCAAATAACCACACGTTACAACCAAGGTAGGCAGAAGAGCATCTCTGAACGCACAGTACGTCGAACTTTGAGGCAGATGGGCTTCAGCAGCAGAAGACCACACCGGGTGCCACTCCTTTCAGCTAAGAACAGGAAACTGAGGCTACAATTTGCACAAGCTCATCGAAATTGGACAAGAGAAGATTGGAAAAACGTTGCCTGGTCTGATGAGTCTCGATTTCTGCTGCGACATTCGGATGGTAGGGTCAGAATTTGGCGTCAACAACATGAAAGCATGGATCCATCCTGCCTTGTATCAACGGTTCAGGCTGGTGGTGGTGGTGTCATGGTGTGGGGAATCTTTTCTTGGCACTCTTTGGGCCCCTTGGTACCAATTGAGCATCGTTGCAACGCCACAGCCTACCTGAGTATTGTTGCTGACCACGTCCATCCCTTTATGACCACAATGTACCCATCATCTGATGGCTACTTTCAGCAGGATAATGCGCCATGTCATAAAGCTGGAATCATCTCAGACTGGTTTCTTGAACATGACAATGAGTTCACTGTACTCAAATGGCCTCCACAGTCACCAGATCTCWATCCAATAGAGCATCTTTGGGATGTGGTGGAACGGGAGATTCGCATCATGGATGTGCAGCCGACAAATCTGCGGCAACTGTGTGATGCCATCATGTCAATATGGACCAAAATCTCTGAGGAATGCTTCCAGCACCTTGTTGAATCTATGCCACRAAGAAYTGAGGCAGTTCTGAAGGCAAAAGGGGGTCCAACCCGTTACTAGCGTGGTGTACCTAATAAAGTGGCCGGTGAGTGTACATCAGAATAGCGGGGAATTGAACCACCAACTCTCGCATTAGAGGAACAACTACCCTAACCATCCAGCCACAGCCACCCTAATTTCCAAAATGTCTCAAAACAGATGTGGGCCTCTGCTTATGTTTTGAACATGTTCCAAAGGTTTAGTCTGTAAATTTTCTCTCATGATAATCGCAGAGTTCTGTCGCAAACTGGTCTTGAACCCTTCTCAATTTAGTTTCTATAATTCTTGTGCACTAGAGCTGTGTTTTGACATCAGCAACTAGAGCTTTTTATGATGAAAATCATCTCCCCCCAAATGCCCAGGTCTAAAAACTACATCAACGGTCATTAACAATCATCAAAAAAAAAAAAAAAAAAAAACTGTTCAGGCTTACCAAAATGAACTCTGGTACATTAAATAATAAATGTGGCGGAGGCTGCCAAATTGGGTACAAAGTGGTACAACATGAGCAGAAATGTGCAAAGAAATAATGTGCATGGCCTAGAATACTAGCTGTACACACAAAAATAGACTGTAAATTTAAAGAATTGGCTTTACGGAACACAACCTCACTGATACTGATTGCAAACACTCAAAATTCAGTGAGACCACGACTGAAAATACTTCTGTTTTCTTGAAATATTGTCACTATTCTGAGTCACCGACTACTTGCCAACTGTCAGCCCAGGGAGATGCGGGTTTTAGCTTTGTTTCACCAAGTGAGCATTGGTTCTGAGAGGTTAAATATGACTGATGGCTTTTCGAGCAAAACAAAATTTGACCTTATCTGATTGTTGGTGATTGATAGTGGGCAGGAGGAACATATGAAAGTGTATTAACGTTAATCAGATAATGTGATTGATTGGCATCTAGACCGGTCACTTGAAAAGTTGAACTACTGTCAGCTTTCTACCACAAGCTATAGGAAATCAAAGTAACAGTAATGCACTGTAAATATTCATTCAAAGTAAATGAAATGTTAGAAAGTATAAAAAGCGTAAGTATTTTTATTATTGGTTTACTGTCGTTCTTGTGGCTGATCTTTAAAATATTCAAGAATGTCATAGAAGACAGGTTTCACATTCATATTTTTGGCAAAAAAAATGATTGTGCCATGTTTTACAATTATAAAATAAAGCTGCAACAAACAATAGATAAATMGTAATTTTCCCAAAATTCCTTTCAAATCAGTCATTAATAAACTATTTGTCTACCACCAAGTTTGGAGCCAAAGCAAAGGATTGTGTGGTTCTTTGTAATCAGGATAATTGGTGAAATACCATGTCTATTTTCCTGAAACTTTGAAATGATCAAAGGAAATGGCCCATTAAAATTTGGTCTGGATCTGGAGATAAAGTGTTGCAAAGGAAAAAGGGGCTTTGTTAAGGGACAATACCGTCGAGGCTAAATTTAGAGTAGTTTCCGAAAGTGCCAGCCTCTATGTGCCGCTTTCACACAGCAGCAGTGCCGTCGGGTCAGAATGTTGTTTTAATAAATTGT
This sequence comes from Austrofundulus limnaeus, assembly GCF_001266775.1. Taxonomy (NCBI): domain Eukaryota; kingdom Metazoa; phylum Chordata; class Actinopteri; order Cyprinodontiformes; family Rivulidae; genus Austrofundulus; species Austrofundulus limnaeus. Next base: position 1,060,571 of record NW_013952543.1, read on the forward strand.
GGGAACAACCTATAACTCGTATAATTCCATCAGGGAGGAAATGTGAGATGTGGGTCTGAGGAATCTTTGAACCTCAACTATTCATGTAATTTTCTCAGACATAGGCGGCCTCGCTGACCAAATCATTACACAGATCCACCAGCAGGAAGCAGACTGATACTTTCCTGTCTTAAGTCTAAGACCGAGCCTAAAGCCATTGGGTGGGTTTGRTCCTCTTCTCTTGTGTTTTTCCTACTGGATGTAAAAAGTGAACTTATACGCTCCCGCAGAAAAACCCAACACACCCTCCCAGTCTCAGGGTGGTCTAGCTGCAGCAGCAGCTCCACGGGAGAGAGTGTTCATGTTTTAGAACGTTAAAAGCTGCATTACTGCGATTTAATTAGGTTTGTGTATTCTACAGCCTTGAGAAAAATGGGCTGGTTTTAGTGGTTGGGCAATAATGTGGCAAGTGGTGCTTGCTGCATTTTTACAGTCTCATGACATTCCTTCAGTCTAATTTGAAGCAGCCGTGGAATCGGGATAATAACATTGGGCTTTTTGTTACATTTATGCAACCTGAAACATTAACACGACTGTTGTATCGTATCTTTTGTTTTTTGCTTTCTGAAATTTCATTTTGCAGTGAGTTTATCCCAGTATGGGTTTAATTCATGTACAACATTCTGTGCTTCCACAGTCCTGCTCTAATGTGGAGTGCTGGATGCTGCAGTGTAACGTGGGCCTGTTGGAGAAGGGAACAACTGCCATCCTCAAAATGCGCTCCCGCATCTGGGCTAAGACCTTCACTGAGGTTAGAAGAACTTTTTCGGGTTCTGTACATTAATTTAGAGCAGAGGAAATATTGCACACTTTACATTCATCTCTTGCATCCAGTACTTGTGTATTTTCTCATGTCAGACTGTGGCTGGGACCAATATGTGTTATTTTTCTTTAATGAGTCAAGAAAAAAAGAAGTTTCAAACCAAATGCAAACAAATTTATGTAAAACTGTCTCTAAATCTGCCAGACTGTTCGTTTTTACACATTCGACTCAAGATGGTGATGAAGTTAGTTCATGTTAGTTTGCAGACTTTATGTTGGTGCAAAACTTGCTTGTCTTATTTGAACCAGAGACAGATTTGTCCCACCTCCTGCAGATCGTGACACCGAGCATGTGTGATGTATTGGAAATTCATTATCTGGTAGTTAGAGCCACTCACGTGACTGCGAGCCCTTAGAGGCTTTAGGAGACACTCGGTCTGTGTCTCCACCTTGTGCATCTCCGCAGCACTACATGCATTATTCTTTCTTTTTTATGTTTGTTTCTTCAGAAGGCTTACAAGCAGTATGTGCTGGAGTGTCTGGCCAGATACAGTGTGAAAAAGATGCCCTATGCAATCCCACCGAAACATTTTCCGACCGGACACAAAAAGGTATTTAACAGGTTTAATTTTCTCGTTCTTTTCCACCTGGTCCACTTTATACTGAGAATCTGTCGTTCACCTTCAGGTGGTGACCCCGGTGGTGTGGAACAAGCCTGACATTGAGAACTCAGTACCTCTGTGGATCATCATCCTGGCCATCCTGGCTGGTTTGCTGCTTCTGGCTCTCCTTATTTACGTCCTCTACAGGGTCAGTGAAAACTCTCTGTTTCACTCAAGTATTAAAGGCATTGCAGATGAGCTGATCAGGTTAGATCTTATTCCTGTTTACTTTTTTGTTTTTCTTTACAGCTTGGTTTCTTCAAGCGATCCGTACCTTACGGCACTGCCATGGAGAAAGCACAGCTCAAACCACAGGCTGCCTCTGAGGCCTAACCGGCCTCTAGAATACCTAACCCACAAACCCCGCAAATWTCTGGCCATGTGATTGCAATGGAGGAACATGATGGAACGTGATCAGAGAGCAGGTTGAGAGTTGTGTGAAAGAGAGACTACTAGAACTCCACTGTGCTGCACTAGAAGAAAACTAAATCCCAAAAAATTCCAAACCAAATGAATGTTTTTTTTCCCAGTTTGGGATTGTTATCAAGTTAAATATTTCTGCATCTTTGAAGACTAATTTCGGACTTTACAACAAACTGCACAGATGACCACGAGCCCATGCCAGCAGCAGCATGTTGGATTTACTTTGACAGATTCTTGGGATGGAAACCTCAGAAACACTCATTTAACTGCCTTTTATTGGTGCTAATAATCAGATGCGTTTGCTGCCGTTGATAGTAATCGGCCGTGTGTTGCTTGTTGCCTCTGGGAGCTGTGAATCCTGCTGCTTGATGAGGTCTGAGAAGTCTCAGATGCTTTCTGAGCACACAATATTAGTTTACCATTTCAGGCTAAGCGTTAGCTGCGACGGGCAACAATGTATCCAAAGTTTAATCGTTAAAAACTGTTTAATAGCTTAAATCCATCCTTTTCTTTTTGTAAGTTAGACCCCCAAGTACATGCTGGGATAAAATCTGCCCCCCGGCACCTCCAAACACAAAACGCGGGTATATATAAAAAAAATGCGTAGCTGGATGTTTCTCAGCTGTTGATGAAAATGATCACTTTCTGCCTCAGGATGGTGGACTGTGTGTTTTGCACTCAAAGGAAATCTACTGATATTTTTCCTATAAGACACCAAAGACTGACTGAGCTTCCTTTGAGTTCTGACTCTGACTCCTACTGAAGACTTTGAAGTCCTGTACGCTTGTTCTCAGCTTCCAGGTTGTGTCTTTGACTGGGATGGGACTGGAACCACCGCAGACCTGTGAAACCTCGTGAAAGGCCTGAAGCGGCGTTCTCAAACATGTCTTTACTCCTGATTACTTTGGGCTCATTTAGAATAAAGACCACTTGCAAGCAAGAGATACTTAGGGAGAAAGCATCAATTTTGACGGCCATGGTTTGACAACATCCTTGACAAAAGCAGGACAATCAGCAGTGATGTAGCCTTGACAGGAGGCTGAAGATGGATAGATCCCTCTTTTCAGCTTACAGCGTGTTGCTGWATGAGATACTGTATTTTAATATGCTTTATGGGTAAAATGAATGAGAAACAGGTGTCATCCAAAACCAAAAGGCTACAGGGACTGAACAATATAATGTTTTGTTTTAATTTACTGTGTACATAGGGTTTTTTATGTGCCTTAAATGTAAATACTATTGTCTGTGGGTTAGATTCTGGGTTGGGTGAGTGTGAAACTTTGAGTGTACATGTATTTGTGTGAATGTTATATTTAAAAAAGTTTTTTTTTTTGTGTGTGTGTGTGTGTGTGTGTGTGTGTGTGTGTGTGTGTGTGTGTG
>NW_013952543.1:1063846-1075450 GCF_001266775.1 Austrofundulus limnaeus
GTGTGTGTGTGTGTGTGTGTGTGTGTGTGTGTGTGTGTGTGTGTGTGTGTGTGTAATCCATTTCCCATTGCCTAGTCCTTTGTAGCTTAACATATTTGAGGTTACAGTTCTGGATTACTATTGAACACAAAAGTTTTAAATACCTCTAACAAAAGGGTAAACAACTAGGCACTGGGAACAACACGTTTGAAAGTGCAATATTTATATTCACTCTTTTTTTTTCTTTATGTATGTGCTTTTTATTCTGTTTTGTTTGTGATTACTTTGTGGTAAACCAGAACTGTATGTGTTAAAGTATGCAATGCAGACTTAAAGGAATAGTTCAGCCATTTTGATGTTTGGTTCTGTCTCAAACAAATACCATTGTACCTGTTGTAGAGATTAGTTTAATTTGAACAGGACTGATTTAATTTAAATAAATTCATTTTATTTAACCTGATTAAATCCCTATGGCGATCATGATCTCATTTGCAGGGGGGGACCTGGTGAGCGAAGCCTGCTTTGAATGCCCAGACCTCCCTTGAAAAAGAGATATTTCATCTCTATGGGATTTGCCTGGTTAAATAACGGTAAATTGCAGCCAAGACCAAAACGGGTTGCTGCTATTCTAAAACAACTAAATTCTCACGTGTTTCATAGTGATATAAACCTTTACAGTGTAATCAGTTTGCAAATACATTGGTATTGCAAAAATAATTCTGATTGGTTGCCATCACAAATAGTAGCAGCAGTATTTAGCAGTAGATCTTCCTGTAGAGCCAGGGTCACTACAGCTAGGAGTATCATAACTGAAATAATGACAAACTGATTTAGCAAGAGCTGATATGACATTTCCAAGGGTGGGGTTGTTTTAGGAAGTCCACTTCGCAATCCACTTTGGAAGTGGGTTCACTCATACGACAGAGTATTAGGGACACAAAACAAGATTATCCTTTTTTAAAAATGATGAGAATAAAGTCATAATATTATGATATAAAAGTCATAATATTATGAGAAAAAAGTCAATCTTACATAACATCCGTTTTCTGTTCTTGAGTTTTTTACCCATTTTCCTCACAGTGGATAGTCATGGATGTCTCTGTGTTTATGAAGTAGTCTGCAATGAATTTTGGGTCACTGTTAGTGTAACGCGCTTTCATCCAAATTAAGTGACAACTGACAATACAGCCATTAATTACACGGTTTCTGTTTATCATATAGTCGTTTCAATCGTTTCAAAGTCCTGCTTCTGATAATCTGATGCTAATATGCTAAAAGATTAAACATTTCTTTTAACTGATAAGAACAACTTCACAAGTTGTTCAGCATTTCTCAGTTGAATGCAGTGGTTGCTCTTTCATGGAAAGGTTCTCGTAATAGAATGACTTTATTCTCATAATGTGACAACTTTAATGTCATAATATTAAGACTTTTTTTGTAATAAAAAATACTTTTGTGGTGTGGCCCTAACTCGGACAAGTCATTATTACAATATAGTCAAGAGTGGATTTTGCTATCTTAACATAACTTCAGTTTTGAAGATGTCCTCGCGATTAATGTCACCAACATATTATAACCCTTTCAATCGGTTTTGCATTACACAATAATTTTGACAGACATAAAATGGAAAATACTGCTGGAAGTGACCACAGTCTGCACCAAAAGTGCTAAAGCTAGTAGCTTTATTAGCACAAGTTTGCAAATGACCTCGTGAGAAATTGCCTGCACTGTAACCGTTTATAAAGACGTCCTTGCGTGTTTTGGAACCTGGAGTTTAGCTGTTAGTCTGTCCATCCTGCAGGTTTCTGGCTTTGCATGTTAACTCACTTCACTACTGGCAGAGTGAAAGTGAAACAGATTTTTTTTCCCACTTCACATGCACTCATCACTTCACTGGACTGAACTCCCTTCATTATATCGTTTTTTTTTAAAGCACAGCTTGACGACAGAGAAAGAGGCTGCATCAGCGCCTCTGAGCTGAGCTCAGTTTATGCTTACATTGACATTCTCTGTTGTTGCAGCTGTTCAAATACAATCACTTCACATATGTAATGCATATTTTTTTTTACTTTACCAGCTTAGTTTATTGCCCTCTGATCAGAGAGTGATTTGTTTTCTCACAGTCTACAAATCCCCCATTAGTTTATGGACTCAAATCCTTTATCACGCTTATTCTCTGCATGAAAATTCCTTCCTTAACATGATGTCAGCTCATTATTTATAAAGTCAGGGACATTTCCCTACATGGTTCCATCAGGCAAAGGCACTGGTAAATATTTGTTCTTATTATTTTAACACGTCTTTGCCCACTTTTAAAAAGATGCTGTACATATTTGTGACGAGGAGAGAATTTTTAACTGCTTTGTTGTGAAATTTCTCACCCCATATTGGGGCGGGGGGGGGGGGGCTTGTCGTGCCAGGTGGGTGGCAGCTCTTTGAATATTAAAAAAAAGTGTTGCCTGCTATTGTTTGTACTTTAAATAAAATATTTCCCTTTTTACAAACTCGTGTGGTCTCATTGAATGTACATCGATGGGAAAATAATTTATTTAGAAAACAACATAGTATGAAATTATGTGCATGTCAGTTAAATTTTGATACAATATATTACTTTAGAAGGGAAAAACACTGGTGCGCAATAAGCTAAAAAAATATTTGTGGCACAGATGTGTCGGCATAAAAATGTCTCATAAAAAGAACAACGACACCAGAGTGTGCAGTTCTTTGTTCATAGTGTTACATGGCCTTTTTAAGGTTATGTAACGCTTGCTGGATAAAAGTACTGGCGGTCCCGTTTACAGAGTCAAGACGTTATTACTGTTCATGCTGCACAGTTACACTCTCAATGCTGTGCAGTGCAAAAACTTTTAGTCCAACATCACTGAATTGCAGGAAGCATCCATGTATCTCCTGGAGCATTTCTCTCCAAGAGCGTGAAGCTTTAGTTCCTCCTGCTGTAACGTGTTCTGTGCTGCAGACTGTTTTCAGTCTTTCTCCCTCTGAAGGCCAATRTCTCAGCACTCCATGGATCTTGATAGCTGTGTGAGCTTCCTCTGGTTGTCAATCACCTTTAGGTTCTGGATGTAGTGACGGATGTTGCTGGGAGTGCGCAGAGGGAAAGCATGTTCTGAGCCTGGCGGAGAAGAGGAGGAAATCATGTTTGACTGCATTGAAATGTTGGCAAAGGCAAAGTAGAGCTATAGCTACACAAAAAAAAAAAAAAAAAAAAAATTGAAGAAACTTTAAATCGTTCAGTGAATGATACTACAACTCACTCGTAGATAAACGTGTAGGACCTTCCAGGAATATCCGATCAGCTAGGCCCCTTTGTGGAGATGAAGGCACTGCAGAGAAAAAGATTATGCTAGTGTGACGTTCATTTTCAAGCAGCATGCATGTGCAATCATTTGATATTATAAACTTTTTTATTTTAGTAATTTTGTTTGGCCTAAAGGCCAAAGTCTTTAGGCCAGGAGCTGTTTAGTCCTGGTCCTTGAGAGCCACTATCCAGCATAAAAAAATTAATGCGCTAGCGCAAATGCTAACAAGCTAAGCTGAGGTTCTTCTTCCATGAAGCAGCTCTGTTGTCCTCCWTCCATATTTTCAGTTCCAGGCTGAGTCATTTCTACCTTCTCCTCTCTGTCAACGCTCTCTGKTTTCATTTAAAAGAGTCGATCATCAGATATTGTCCAAGATTAACCTTCAGGGTGGATATAGCTCGCTAGCAGCCTCACACTGAGGACCTATCCACGTCATCATTTACCCAGAATGCTTTGCATGTAAATAAAATGGCCCCATCCGTGTTAAAATATATATTTTTAAAAATTTACAAAACTAAACAGCCTACAGTATTTTTACAGTCTTTATTTTACAGTTAAAATATATGTTTATCAAATAAAGTCTAATGTTACAACTAATCGTGGATCCCTTTAAAGCCCTGATCATCACCTATTGTTCATACAGGATCATGTGCACTAACTGTGTGGTCCCCTGTGAACAATAGGTGATAATCAGGGTCCCAACCATAGTCAGGTGGTTGGTGCACATGATCCTCTATGAACAATAGGCAATCAGAGCATTAACAATATATTGTTTGGCTGATAGTCCTCTTTTGCATGTGACCAACCTGTTTGTCCACCATGTGGAGGCAGTGCTTATAAGGCTGAGTTCACCTGAAACTCCTCAGACTGAAGAAGTCTCTTGGATGAGAGATGAAACGTTTCATTAAAGAACCCATCCAGAAGACCTACTTACATTATTTTTAACCTGCATTACTGAGATGCATCACTATCCTGTATATTTTACTTTTTTCCCTGCTGCAATGTACCTGATACATTGCTTTCATTGCAGAAGCCTGCTATCACCCATTCCTTTAGGCCAAGTGTGTTGGAGCAAAAAAGTCTCTAAAATATGCGGGATAGTGGCCTTCAAGGACCAGGATTGAACACCAGTGCTTTAGGAAATGAGACAATGAGAGCTGATGTTCATGGCTTTAAACTCTAAAAATGAACACATTAAGTTATCACAAAACCCTCAGAAATCAGGATCAGCAGTTTTCAGAAGTAAGTTGGTGTCTCAGAAAAAGTTAATTCAAGCTTTGCTTTAAGAAAAATTTGCACTTCTCAAAATACATCACATATTTCCTTGAACTTTCCAGTATGGTCTGTCTGTTTTTACTGTAGTTTCTAATGTTTTTGATTTAATGTGGACATTCTATTGTTAAAATGTGACCAAAAGGATTTTAAAATGCACTTCTCAGGCCACTCCATAAGCTGTCATTGCCACAGTTTTCAAGCTTTACATCATAGCAAGTCTTAATAACATTYTATAAACCTTGCATTTCCCTCTTGCAGCTTTCTTTCCGTCACAAATCACCCCTAAAACTCGTCTCCATTAGAGGTGCATCAAAACATGTATCTGTATCGAACTGTTCAATACAGTGCTTTAGGTTTAATACGCACTACGTATGGAACAATACAGATTTTAAAAATTGATTTTATCAACTTGTCTTCTGAAGATGCTCTGTGTTGAAAGCTCAGTGGATCTGTGTTCGACTTCGACAACTCCACCTAGGCTGCATTGTCGAGCACAGATTCACTGAGAAACATTCTGTTTCAGCAACATTTAAATTTAAAAACTGTACTTTTGAGGTTAAACAAATGTTCATAATTAATTTCATTMAATTACAAGTTAAGAAGGACATGGACATTTCTCTTTTTTGTATCGAAAACATAGCGAACCGTGAAGCTAACCTCCATCCTTGCCTGAACTCTTTTCCTTTGGATGGTTGACCCCACGTACTTAAACTAATCTTTCTTCAGTACTTCCTCTTGCAGCTTCGCCGTTCCACCTGTCTCCCTCTCATTCACAAACAGATTCTGTCTCTTTTCTCTCCAGAGCCCTCCTCTACCTCTCCAGGCTCTCTTCCATCCTCTCCTTACTCTCACTCCAGCTCACACTGACATCTGTAAACATCGTAATCCGTGAGAACTCCTGCCTGACGTCATCTACGACTGTTTGTTGTCTGACAGTTCTTACTTACCGTAAGGTTGGCTTCTGCATCCTCGTACAATTTTCACCGTCTTTGCAAGCATTCGCTATGAAAACAGGAAATACATTTAAAAAAAACAATTCATGTCATGTTCTTACTTACAGTAGAACAATATCAGCAAACACGCAGAGTAAGATTACAAAGTGACTATAAATCAATGAATGAATGAATTAATCTATACCATTTTCTCAAAATTGACCAATTTGTCCAGACAGTTTGGGTTGCCCTCGTGGATGAATGTCATGTCTAGGTGTCAACAAGACACAATGAGTTTTCTTGGTTTCAGTCAAAGAAGCTTCTAGGATTCACGGCAGCCTGACTGCAGGTGTTTTTTTTACCTTTCAGTAGCAGAGGCATGAAGGGGATGTAGGGAGGACTGAGTTTAGTGACAGCCAGTCTGTAGGCCCTGTGGTTGCGTGAAGGATCCTAAAACCAAGAGAAAACAGCAAAATAAAAATGTTTTATGACACAACAGACCTTTGACAGTGAGATGAAAATCAAGACACTAATACTGAAAAAGAAAATCACAGTGTTGCTTACCATCAGTCTTTCATAAGTGCAGTAGATCCTTTTTGTCTTGCTCGGTATTCTCTGCAGAATACAGGTGAATTATTTCACCAGTCATTTCAAAACTCCTTGTAAAACTATTGCAATGTGATTCTGTGTCATTGTAAGAGCTGGAAACTCACCTCCCAGGTTTTGTAAAGCCTCTGCACTGCACTGTTGCCTAAGCCAAACATCACAGCAAAAAATAAATTGAGATTCTTCTGATCCTTTAACCTGAAACAGAAAGAAGACACGAGTGTGAATGGACAAATATCTGACTGAGTACAGGAACTAAAGACTAAAAGTAACACTAGAGCTGTGTGAGAAGAGAAGTATGGTAATATGTCTGAGCTCTAAAGTCACTGTGGTTGATTTCATTTGAACCTTTTTTTTATTTCAGACACAAGTACAAAGGATATAATTTTAGGTGCATTCATCGACCAACATTACATTTCAAAAATATACAAAAATGTAGAATTTAACTCAAAAAGCCTAAATGTATTTTTAATAAGGAATCTTTGCAAGAAATATGTGTGCATTTGTATTGCAATGATAATACATACTGTAATTTACCTTGTTGATAGTAGATATTTATTAAATTATTATACACCTCTGCATCATTGAAACCTTCACATTGGTCACCCACGCTGATCCAACAGTTTTTTGTCTTTATACTCTGAGATATTATTGAAACTCACTGAATGATTTAACAGTATTGAGCACTGAAGAGTGTTGTGTCCAGCTGCACAGAAAATATTCATTTTTGAACTGAGGAATGTTTTTTTCTGAAATTATCTAAAGAAGCCACAACCCAAGGACTTATTTTGTTTCTAGACATGTCATGACTCATCAAGGCCACTAGAGGGCAGACTCAAACACAAACTGAGGACTGTCCACTGCAGCTGCTGTCTCTTTTTAGATCTGCTTCTTTGTAAGCTTTTAAATCCAACATTTTAAAGACTTTTTATGCTTTTTTGTCTTTGTGAGGAATGGTTTCTTGTCCATAAAAAAAAGAAAAATGATCAGAAGCCTACTCAGATGCAGCGTCGTCGCTGAGGGCTCTGTTAAGTTATTGTCTTGAAGAACTCACACAAGTTCTCCTGTATTTCTGTTTTAAGTTTATTTTCAGGTTTGTTCTGGTGGTGTTGAGTTTAATTTAGGCTTCCTGTGTTTCAGCCACAGTATTTTGTCCCAGCTAGTCTTTGCTCCTTAGTCCTGCCACGCCCACTCCCACCTGCACCCTCCTTTACCTCAGCTGTTTCTCATCTTCTTGTTGGCTTCAACACACTTAACCTGTCAGGCACACCATGTGTTTCCTTGAGCCTTGGTTTCTTTTTAAGTCGGATGCTACAACAGCCTTTTTGTTGTCTGTTTTATAATATATGTCTGTATATATTTTGAGTTCCTTGTGTTCAGTCTGCATTCTGTATAAATGTAAAACAATGACTTTGTGCTGGCACAATAAAAGTAGGGATAAATACTTAAATACTAATTAAAGATAAATACTTTGACATAAATAATAATACTTTAAATAATAAATTTAGGGGTAGCCTGTCCATGGTTCTCTTGGCCCACTGTCATGTTGTTTCCCTGCACACCAACTACTTTAAAATTAAATAGATTTTACTGTAATTCTATCACAGGGTAACTGTAATTTTATTATACTAAAATTGTAATAAAATCACAGAATCTGTAAGAATTACAGTGTAGTTACTGTAAAGATTAATGTACCTAGCTGAACGCTGCTGCCAGTAATTTACTATAAAATTTTCACATTTTTTTTAACAGTGCAGCATTCTTCTCTGTCAGTCCACTGCAGATCCTCCTTCACTACAACAGTGTTACTACCAGAGGTCTATAGAGTACTTGAAAACAATAACTAAGTAAAAGTAAAAATAACTTAACAGAAAATGACTGGTGAAAATAAAAAAAGCACTTAAGTAATAGTCATAAAACTTTTCACAAAAACTGGGAAAGTAAAAGTATGTTTACACACTCTCTGAGAAATAAACTGTTGAATTTACTTAAYCAAACTCCTTCCACTAAACCAAGTTGAGTAAACTGAGCAATATACATAAATACATTTTTTTAAAGAAAAAATGTTTATTTTAATGAAAAAAAAGTGTACAGCTTCATATTTACTAGGTTTAGTGGCACCAGTTGACATGACTTGGTTGAGTAAATTCAACACTSTAAAAATTCTTAAGTCACATAAAAAACTTTTTTCATTATAAGTTCTGGCATATTTAATTTTGTTACGGGTAACTAGATGTTAAATTGTAAAGTAAAAGTATCATTTCTACTTCTTCACAATGTAAAATAAAGAAATAAATTATTATTTTTAAGTTTTAAATGTAACAAAATAAAACGATTTAAAAAAATACTTGGTAAAATTACAAATGTACCTATAAACCCCATTGAACCTTGTTGAAAGTACATCTGACAAATTTCAAAGTGATAATGGCCTGAAAACATATATTTGGACATAAATGTCACTTAAATGCGCCAGACCATTTTATTTTATAAACACTTTGACCTGCTGGTGGCGCTAAAACAAAAGTTAATCTAAATMAACTGGCTTTACTTCATAATGTAATAAAAGTTCAATGATGTTTAAAGTGTAAATTCAAAGTACAGATGAGAATTCTGGGATAGTTTCTCATTAAGACACGACTAACTCCAAAACAATCGGTCATGATTCTTATGTCGAGCTCTTACACTGAAGCGATCTTGATGAACTTCTTGAGCAGAACGGCCCGTTTCACCAGGTCCTCGCAGAGACACAGCTCTGTCACCACCCAGTATTGAACCTCATTAAAGTGACGAACAAACCGCTCCAGGTTCGCTGTGATGGCACCGGGGAATTTGTGACGCCCGAAGATGTAGTAGACGAGCTCCACCTGGGGAGTGTAGGGAACAATAACTCAAACCCAAACAGAAAGAGGAGTTTCAAAGTCGCAGATAAGAACAACTTTTACAGGTGACACAATGTACTAAAGGTAATCTGATGCCAAAAAAATGGAAAAATGCTGAGATGTGATATCCAGTCTCTTGTCTGATTTTCAGTTCTGCAGACAACTAAGCCTTGGTGAGGTTGTCTATTATACACACAGTCCTCTTTTGTCTGCTCGTTTACAAAGATTTACCTCATGCATGGCAGTGAACAATTCCCAGTCATAGTTTGTGAGCTCAATGCCAATGTCTTTAGAGCTCATCTGCTCAATGAGGTCAGCTGTCCCCTGCTCGGGGCCCTGCTGCTCCTTCAGGGGCCTCTGGCAGAATAACAGAATCACAGAGAAAAACTTCATGAGAAAAAGATAACAGTGGTCCATGATAGTCCTTTTGTTAAATAAAAAAATAATGTATGAAAGGTGAAAGCACTTATTTCTCACCAGTTGTTCCACTTCACTGCTCGTGCAGATAAATAGTCTCTCGTTGAGACCCAGGGCAGTGTAGACTGATGATGCATCCAGCTTTAACTGAGCTCTTTCTGTTCATTTGCAAAAACAATTCAAATAAAAAATCAATTAAATAAGCAAAATACTTTACTAAGTGACAAAACCAGTGATTAAACTGCGAAATATTGGCTTTGTTCATTAGAAAACTGAGAAAACGAGTCCCACCTCCGCTGGAGTTCATTTTGACCAGGACATGATCTCCACCAGGTTGGACTATTGCTGACATCACTTCCTGTACGGACGAGTCCACTGGGAGCATCAGAGACAGAGCTTTGTAGTCTGACTTGTAGATCTCGTACAACACTGAAGTGAGAGGAGACAGAAAGTCAAGATATTCTGATCTGATCTTTAATGACTGAGCTCAGATCAGGGTTTTCTGGGGGAACATTTCTTAGATACAAGTGCAACTTAAAGAGCTCTTAATCATTAATCAGTTCTGTGAAGTGGCCACACAGACCAGTTCGTCTTTATGTCTTCTCTTCAGAAATCACATGGAACCCACATACTGTATCCCACAAAGGGCGGCTGTGGCTGAGGGGTTAGGGGGAGTCATCCTCCAATCAGAGAGCTGGCAGTTCAATTCCACTGTTGTTGAAGTGTCCCTGGGCAAGACACTGAACCACCACTGCCTCTGATGTGTATCCCATCAATGTATGAGTGTGATTTAAAGCACTGATTAGAGATTGATTTACCTGTATTAACTTTGCAGAAAGATCTAGAAGAGTGCTGTGTGAATGTGTGTGTGAACGTGTGTGTGTAAACGTGTGTGTGTGTGTGTGTAAATGTGTGTAAACGTGTGTGAATGTGTGTGTAAACATGTGTGTGAATGTGTGTGTAAACATGTGTGTGAATGTGTGGCCTTGTTTTTCCTATAGTTTTAAGGAAAATTCAGCCTCATGGGGACTGGATGCTCCTTGTGGGGCCCAAAGCCAGGGCCCCACAACTTCAGAGGCTGATTTTGGGTGGAGAGGTTTGGTTTAGGACCAAGGTGTGAATTGAGTTTAGGTTAGTTTTAGGGTCAGGTAGGTACCTGTGAGGTTACTTTTAGGGTAAATGGTCAGGGTTAGAATATAAAATTACCAAAAAAATGAATGGAAGTCAATGGATGGGCCCACAAGGATATAAAAACAAACCTGTGTGTGTAAACGTACTTGTTTTCACTACAGAGTGAGGACCATTTGCAACATAGTTACTATCAAAGTGAGGTCTTTGATGTAAATTGAGGACCTCTTTAATGTCCTCACTTTATTTGCAGCTCTGCTGTGCTTCAATAGTTAGGTTTAGAGGTATGGAGTGAATTAGGATTTGGTTCAGATTAGGGTTAACTATAGGCCAGTAATGGTTAATTTTAAGGAAAATGTCTGGGTTAGGCATAAATACAGTTACAAAAAAGAATGGAAGTCAATACAATGTCCTCAGTTTGATGCAAATACAAGGATGTGTGTGTAGAGGTAACCCTGGTGAAAAAAAAACTTTTCTATTGTTTTTTCTTTGTCTTTGATTTTATTTTTTACACTTATAAGAAGAAAATCATTTTAAAGTGTTTTTATTTTCTTTAAGTGAATAGGACAAAGTCCTATATATATATTATCTCATTTAATCTTCTATTTGAATTATAATCAATATAATCAAAGTTATTGAATTAATCTTTGCATCTCTCTTTTATCCAGAAGTATAACACTGTGAAGAAAAAAGAGTTGAAATGTGCTTTAATGTTTTTTCTTAGTACTGGTATTAATAATGGTTTTATCATTTTCTTAATTGATTTAATGATTAATATTGTGTACTATTCATTTCATTATTAATACATTTGTGCAAAGTTGTGAATGTGTTTCATAGCCTCAGTGAAGTGATTTTTAAGACAGAAGGTGAAGTCTGCCTTTTGCAGCTTCAAGGTTTTTTTGCTGATAAGTGCACAGCTGGCCGAAGAGCAAGTCTGAGAAAGCCACGTTGTTTACTTTCCCACCTTACCCTCTAAAACTAATTTTTCTGTTCTCGCCAGTTAACAGTGTTAGTTCGTTGTTCTTCGTCTGTTGGAGCGGATGGTTTTGACTGGGTTTTCTCTGAGGA
>NW_013952543.1:1076809-1081708 GCF_001266775.1 Austrofundulus limnaeus
CTCTTATTGGAAGCTACTCATGCTTCGGACACAGCTACAGTGTTGCACAGTGTAATGTATTACAGTGTAATATATAATATTGCTGATTTCACTGATTGATTCAGTGAGTTTGTTTTTCTCACCTTTATCCTGTGATCTGATGGGCAGGACCCTCCCTGATGGCTCCTCACAGTGTGAAAACCAATCAAACTGCTGATTCTGTTGATGGCAACAAAATGGCTCACAGATAAAGATATCCAGATATTCTGGTTAAACATACCTCTGATATAATTCTTGGTCATACATGGCAAAAGTTATGTGAAGCTCACCCTGCTCAGTGACTGATAACCATTCTCCAACCTTGCAAGGTGTAAAAAAAACAGGTTAAGAATGGATAAATGAATGAATAAAATACATACATATATAAATATGTATGTACATATAAATACATATTTGTGCCAAAATAAGCTTAGGTTATGAGCGAACATTTACATTTTCGTTCTCCGTCTCTCTTTAAACTGCTCTTTCAGAATGTTGGACAGTCGACAGTCAGCTGCCACCTCCTTTTTCATTCTCTGTTTCAGTCAAAACAAAACTTAAAAAATATTCAAACACCCAAATTATGTATGAATGATGTCACTTTTATTGAAAATGTGATAGATCCTGATCCTGACAGCTCACCTCTAAGAAGTCCAAAGTAACTGGATCTTCTTTCAGCAGAAAGCTGTACAGCGCCACCCATTGGCCAATCAGCTTCACTACCTTCTGCTTGGTGTTGAGAACATAGGCGTCCTTCTCCTGTTCAGAGCCTTCAGACAGCTCTGCCTGGTATGTGCAATGGTGGTTAAGGGTGTAACATGAAAGACAGGAACATGATCGTTCTGACTGTTAGATACTATAAAGCTGTATCTTTGTTGAGTAAAACTGGATATTGATTTTGCAAAGCAGCACAGAGTTGACTGGAAGACATGAAGACTTTATAGGTGAGCAGAAAGTCACTGATACAGGGATCTGCAAGGACACAAACATCAACAAACAACTTGTCAGATGGTCTGAGTTCCTTGAAATACTATAATAATAATATTAAAAATATTTGTGTGGTGACTCCTACCTATGGGATCATTTCCATTTAAGTCCAGCTTCATCGTTTCCAGCAGGTGTTCCAGGATTTTCTCCGGTGTTCCTGACATAACTGTATACCTGCACAAAAATAACATCAGAATTATACACTGTGTRGGATTCCTGAAAAACAGTTTCTGACTATCGAAACACATAAAAACTCTTAGTTAAGAGAAGAATAAATCAAATAAAAAGAAGATTATTCTGTTTATTATCTGATTAAGAAAAAGAGAATGTCTCTTTGTTGGTTAAGATGACCTGTTGTGGCCTACAATCAGTTTGAAGTAAAACAGAGTTCTGTCTCTTTAAAGGGCCCATCAGAGGCCTGCGGTCAGAGACAGTTTTCTTGTTGTTCCACTTGAGGTGACCACTACAACTGCCTGGCCAAAAAAAAAAGGTCACACTCTAATATTTAATTGGACCACCTTTAGCTCTGATTACGGCACACAGTCACTGTGCCATTGTTTGGACAAGCATCTTCAATGTCATCAGATTTATTTCCATCCAGTGTTGCATTAATTTTTCACCAAGATCTGTCATTGATGATGGTAGAGTCTGACCTTCTCCAGCACATCTCAAAGATTCTCAATGGACTCTGTGGAACCAATCCATGTGTGAAAATGATGTCTCATGCTCCCTGAACCACTTATTCACAATTCAAGCTCCATGAATCCTGACATTGTCATCTTGGAATATGGTCGTGGCATCAGTGAAGAAACAATCCATTGATGGAATAATAACCTGGTCATTCAGTATATTCAGGTCAGCTGACCTCATTCTTTGAGCACAAACTGTTGCTGAAACTGAACCTGACCAACTGCAGCAACCCCACATCATRGACCTTAGTTAAATCCAGGTGGACACTTTGTTTTGGGCCAGGTAGTGTATTTATTCAGAAATATTCTAGATGAATACATTGTGTATTATTCATCTTTAACAGAAGAGAATAAAAACAATCCCAGGTTTCTGTTCAGAACTGTGGCTAGACTTATGAAAAGTCCAATCCCTGTTGAGCCAAGCACCCCTATAACTGAAGACTACATGAGATTCTTTACAGAGACAGAATCCACACCAACCTTCCTGTTATTGCCTCTGACTCCCTGTCCGATTGCTTCTTTGTGTTTGATTACAGTCTGATTGTAGATTTGTATTTAAAATAGGAGGTCATATAATAAGCTGATTTGTTTAGTTTTTTAACAACTGAATGGTAAATGACAACTGAATTTTGTCAGTTTTGAAAGTTGATGCTTCTCACTTGCTGTTGGCTCCAGCTCCTCCCTGTTCAGATGAGTTTTCACTCTTCTCCAACACCAGCACAGTCTTTCCATGCTCCTCCAGCCGCACCGTGTTAGCCTCCACATCCTGGAGGATGGACAAACACATTTTTGGTTTCTGTTGTTGATGCTCACCAAGAAAACCTCTCAGGCTAAATGCGTTCCTGCTCGATTTGAAGCATCATTGGTGTCTCAGTCAGGAGTTCTAATGCTGCACACATTAGGTTGTCAGACAAACCTTGAGGATTCGGATAAAATCCTGTTTATCAACTCGAAGGAAGTGGCAGTTGTCTTCTCTCAGGATGATGGTGGCAGCGCGCGGTGCATCATTCAGCAAAGCTAGCTGCCCAAAGTCTTCACCCTCGTGCAGCGTGGTCACAAGACCCTGTGTGAATGCAGCACCATCAGCATCATAAACTAATTGATTCAATTTTTAGGTTTCTTTGAACACTGCGCATAAATTTACCTTCCCATGAGTGATCACGTTCACTGAGCCTTTCCAGATGATGTACCAGGAGGTGCCTTTATCTCCTTGACTGAACACTGCACAACAGAGAAAAGCACAGACATTATTCTTCTACTCAAATCGTTGTCAGGTCAAGTTAACAGTTGGTCATAATCCTGATGTGAAAGGACAGGCTGTTCTAAAGTTTACATGCAACCACAGCAATACATTATTTTAGTGATATCAGAGTAAAGGCTGTTACAGTGGTCCAGGCTAAATGAAATAATGATGTAAATAACTTTCTAAAAATATGAAAATGAAAAACAAAAGTGGTAAAAAATCTAATATAAAATGACCAAGTTATCTCTTTAAGTGATGTCTTTGATTTTAAATCATACTAAGAGATCAGTAAAACATAAGCTCCCAAGGGCCTCATTTATAAAGGACTGCGTGGAAACCATACTAAAAGTGAATGTACGGCCAAAAGATGAAAATGGTGTACGCAAAAGAAAAAAAAACCTTCATAGATCACAGCCGCACCTCAGAGTTTGCCACAAGGTCCCGCCTCAGGTTCTGCCCTCTACATGCTCACACTCAACCATTAACTGTCAATGCAAAGTACCTCATGAATGTTAAGATGTATTTAAATCAATCAGTCAGCTGATCAATGTCAAAAAAGCGATTGGCCGGCTCAGGCACGCGCTCCGTCGTGCGTCTGGAAGATGACACTTGCTGACTACTGCTCACATGGACAGAATGTCCATCAATTACACAGATTTTCCCTCATTTAGCAGGAACACAGACCTTTAGATCAAGCTCATGGACACAGCTTCACATTTTTTTTTATCAGAGCCTAGGATGCTAGAAAAAAAAAGATTAAATAACCCAGTCATTGCCCCGTATTTCAGCTAGAAATAGGTCCGTGCGTGTCCCCCCCGTTTCCTCCTTCCTTGTGATGCAGCCTGCGCTGTTATCTGCAGCTGAMTGTCGCCAGCATTGTAGGTGTTATACTTGACATTAAATTATTGTAGTATTCTCCAAAAGGACACGTGGCAGTACACTTTATAACTTGTGAAAATGTTGTAAGTAGGAGAGCAAAAGCTACACAGACAAACAAACTATTTGAAAAAAATCCAGAAGTGCAAGAGCACGCTTTGGGCGGGGCAGGGCCAACGCACAGGGGCGGGGCCAATGCACAGGGGCGGGGCCACYGCACAGGGGCGGGGACGGAGCGATTGCATCACTATTGGCGCATGACCACTCATGCCCGGCTCGACACATCAACTATAAACCTAGCTTAAGGTTTTACACTCTTTACTTAGAGCCAGGCTGGAATGGGAGCAAGGTTTTGTTTATTTTAAAATGTTTTACTGCTGGAAGTGTTCAAATGTTTGTGTTATGGTTATAATTTGTTCTATTATTAACTCTATGTTACGATGGAAAAGATAAAGGTAAAATGAGACTCGTAACGTACTACAAGTTCACTGAATGTCACTTTTGTTACTGTGTGTCAAATGGTATGTAAGCTAATTTGGGCTATTTTTATAGCCTTTAGCTCTTACAAGACAAGAAGGAAACAAAGGAAGGAAGGAAACAAGGACGAAAGGGAATGAAAGAACGTCTTGAAACATTAGCAGCCTACACTTGACTGTTGTCTGGATGGTCTTTACAACACTGCTAGGTGGGCTTTAAAACATGACTAAATAGCTTCAGCAATATAGTTTGTGCCCATGAATGTGGTTGGATTTTTTAAAATAATTATTTTTCAAACAGTTTAGAAAGGAAAGAGCGTTTGGAAAATGATAACCATGGCAACCTTTAAAAGGTAAACCACTTCAGCCAGAACAAAAAGAGAAACGGGCATGAATGACAGTAGAAAATGGTTTGATGGAGGTCAAGGTGTCGCTAACTAGAGGTGTGACACCAGACCTGATACTACAGTTTGTTTGTTTTTCATCAAAGAACTATCAGAATTTTAAACACAATGGGCCTCATGCAAGAACCGTTCGTACGCACAGATTTGTTCTTAAGTTGTGCGTACGAGTGATTTAGGAGAATTTGTGGCATTCACCAATGTTTTCG
>NW_013952543.1:1082290-1086079 GCF_001266775.1 Austrofundulus limnaeus
CCTTTTAGTTTTCGCTGTCATTTTTCATGAATGGACACTTCCTGATATCTGAGGCAGGAAACATATATGGTGTTTTTGGGGTGGTAATTATGCTAATCTCCTCTCGCGTGCACGAGCAACTGGGTACGAACAGGTGGAATTTACGCAGCTCATTTACACACTTTTCCTGAAGATAGAAGAGTTTGTTGAATCCGACATGACATGTTCGTACGAACCCTTCGTACGAACAAAAGTAAGAGAAATTTAGGATAAGAATACGAACATGTTCTTGCATGAGGCCCTTTGTCTCTGAGAGGCAGGTGGGGGTGACAGGCTCATTGACATCATTAATAGTCCTAAATAAAAGATTCTGTCATGATTTGGGTTTTGCTGGTCTAACAACAATCGGATAGTGTGACAGCACATCTTTTAACAAGTTAAAGGGAATCTGTAGTTTATTCTTCTGTCAAAGAATGACAATAATAACCACAGAGCACTTTTTCTGTCATGCTGCAATAACCTATTCAAAAGCAGATGGGGAATAAGACAAGCTAAAGAGCAATGATGACCTGCTAGACCTCAGTGATGAAATGTGCATCAAATAAATAAATAAATAAATAAATAAATAAATAAATAAATAAATAAATAAAACAGGACTGAATACAGACATACTGTACATGAGGGAACTGAATAGAGGAGCATCACACTCACAAACTGTTCCAGCCTTAGCATGAGATTCAAAGACCAGCACTGCAGCCAGCTCCTTCCGCACCTACAAACACATGAAATGAACAAATGAGCCTCTGCTGTACTTATAATTCTTGTTACAGTCACACTCCAACACCTGGATTGTTTTAAACATCGACGTTAGGAGAAAAGCAGTGACTGACCGAGGCAGAGAGGTGAGCAGCAGCCTTGACGTGGAGCAGCTCCTCGTAGATGACTTCAGTGTCCTCAGCACTTCTTTGACTGGGGCTGAAAACAGGACGAGACACAAAAACAACAAAATCATTTTCAGGGATCATGATGTTTACTTGGTTCTTGACTTTGTTATCAGAGCTTTGCAAACAGACCTTTTGCGTAGAATCATGGTGAGCAGAGCGTCTGGGCCCAGCTGACACAGCAGGGACAGAGCTTCCTGCAGCTCGTCCTCCAAGTCTTTCTCATTTGTCATGTGGTTCAAACCAAACTCAGAGTCCTGGAAGCGGTAGAACTGGGAATCCTTGTCATGGAAGTTCAACTCATGTTTTACTGAACAGATACACATCGAAGAAGAAACAAAATATCTGATAGTGTTCAAGTGATAATATAAAACAAATATTTAAAAGACAAACAGGCAAACAACAGTAAAGCAAGAAAATACATTTTAACATTCAGGAAATTATATTTTTAAATTCGAACAAAAAAAMCCCCACTCCAAATAAATGATAATAAATGCAAACTATTTCTGAGAGATTTCCTTCCTGTCTTGATTAAGCATTTTTGTTCTGATTGGAGTGGTCACTATCAGGAAGGCAGAGCTTCAACCAACACGCCCAAAGAGTCAATGAAGACTTGACTGAGTGAAAAACCATCGTGAGTCAAACACCATGATGTTTGTCCAAATCAAATCTGAAGACAATGAAGCACTTCTGGAGATTTTTGAGTACAACTGCAGTGATTACAGTCAGAATACTGTATCTTACGGGTATCAAATTTGACAGGAATAAATCTTCCTGTATTTAATGGCCTGATCGTGTATCTTTTAATAACTTTAAGAKGATAATTCAGATTTTGTGTGGTGTGATTGTATGGAGTATACTTCTGAGCAGTCCATAGTTTACCTGCAGTGAAAACCTGTTTTTAAATTTGGATTTTCACAATCTGGAAATTTCAAACCTCAAACATTTTATAGGCTCTAAATTATAGCAATTTTGTGGATTTTTACACTGAAACACATTTGGATCAAATACTTGAGTATTAGTACAATTAAAGTATTTGAATAACACCGAAATTCAACTATGTTGAACATGCTCTAAAAGCATGTAAGTTCATTATACTGTGCACTCCAATGACAACACAAATCTGAGTAAATAACCACCTGACACACTTCTCTGGGAAACTTTCAGGGGGAGGCATCCTAATCGGATTCCTGAACCACCTCAGCTGACTCTTTAATGCAGAGGAGCAGCAATAATGAAGCTCCTCACTATTTTT
This sequence comes from Austrofundulus limnaeus, assembly GCF_001266775.1. Taxonomy (NCBI): domain Eukaryota; kingdom Metazoa; phylum Chordata; class Actinopteri; order Cyprinodontiformes; family Rivulidae; genus Austrofundulus; species Austrofundulus limnaeus. The sequence continues at coordinate 1,084,466 of NW_013952543.1, forward strand.
AGAGCTAATCTCAACCACCCTAAAGAGGAAGCTCATTTCAGTCTGAGAGTTTGTTCTTTCTGTCATGCTTTAGTGGAGGGCTAGAACAAAAACAGACCAATAAATTGTGTGTATGAAATGGTGAATGATAGGAGTGAAAAAGCCTTTTAGAGTACATAGAGACGTGATAAAATGCCACATAAGGCTACATTTGCATCGCAGGTCTTAATGCTCAATTCATATTTTTATGAAAAAATCAGATTTTTTGTCGTGAACGTTCGCATTACATTTTAAATGCAACTTCCATCAGACTCCAGTGTGAACACTACACAGCACCGATGTGACCCGCATGCACGATAAAAGACGTGACGTCTCATTCAGCTAGCTGTTTGTTTACAGAGTTAGCATGGACGCTAATTTTAGCACGTCGAAACTGAAGTTATTGTTCAACCAGAGCCGATTAAAAAATTATCTGACATGCTTGTTTAGTTCAGTGTTTGTACCAGAACCTGCCTCTGACCGGATGCTCCGGCAAAGCATTTTATTTCTGGAACAAAGCAACAATCTGGAAATAAAGTATCGATCGAGTAACTTTAGGATCGATACGCTCCACGACCCAGGCTGGACGTTACTATCTACATGGAAAATTAAAAGTAAAAAAAGGAAGCATCTGGACTTGTGTTTTGGAGCTGTAAACACATGGAGCTACAGATTTGAACAGCCTGACTTGAGGTTAGTGTCTTTATCGATCCTTCACCTGCACCTCAAGCCGGGTTCCCACCAAACATGTTTTGAGCAGCAAAAATGCACCCAACGCCTCAAGTTGGAAACACTTTCAGTGTGAACGCAGCAGCAGACTAGACGCACGTCTGAAGAGGGAGGAGCATCTTGGTTTTTTCTGGTTTGTCTTTAATGGTGGATGAAATAAAGAYGAAATAAAGAAAATGRCTTTTCTTTATTCACTGAAGAGCAAGGGAACGATGCTCACAGCAGATAATTAATTCACCAGATAAATTAGAGATGGTCGATTCGGTTCGTTTCTCCACTCCAGGAGCTGCAAGMTGACAATTTTTTTGTCCYGAGCACAGTTTAAYAAGCTGCTGACCCACATCAGTGCTGATATCTCCAGCCAGAACACCAACTGCAGACSGTCGATTTCAGCTAAAGAGCTCCTGTCCGTCTGTTTCGGGTTCAGGAAACCGTCATGTGGAAAAAATTTTCTCTCTCATTGGTTGTTGCGGCACGTCGAGCAGCCAAAGTTCAATTTTTTAAACTTGAGCAGCGGCTGCTTTGCACGGAAAACACTGCYGCATCCTACCGCTACCTTGTGCGCCGCGCTAAACTGGCAAAATGCACCATGTTGCTCCTAGATGCACGTCCACCATAGACTTTGCATGTAAACTGCTTTGGCTGCTCAAAACCYGTCCGGTGTGTACCCAGCTTTACTGATGAAAAAGTTGGATGGAATGTGACATGAGCGTTCACACTGCAGTTGCTTTGAAAACATCAGATAAGTATCCGATTTAGAACCACATACTGAAACGGCCTGGGTCGGATTTGAAAAAATCGAATTTGTCGCGTTCAGACTGTCATAAAAAAATCGGATATGAGTCAGATGGGTCAAAAAAAATTGGA
>NW_013952543.1:1092006-1093943 GCF_001266775.1 Austrofundulus limnaeus
CGCATCGGAGGAGTCTTCCGTTTTGGACGTCCTTCGTCGCGGCGCTGTGACATATGCGGCCGACGAATTCGACCTTCGGAGGACCTGTCCTGCCGTTTTGGACACAGCCAATACAGTCCCACGGCCCTCTGTGGCTCAAAGTTAAAAACTGTTGTTCTTTTGAGGCCCTCAAGGTGGMGCTCGCGGCCCGGCCCATGGGTCAAGAATCTCTGGTAAAAGCTTGATTTCTGTGTTGGTGATGACTCTCATCTACAACCACACCAAAGTTTAACTTAATATCYATGAAACTGGTTGAGTCAGACCCATTTCAACCTGGAAATACTCACACACAGAGATAGCAATTAAAAAGTTGGATTTGACATGAATAGTTAAAGTTCTTTGGCTCTTGAGCCCCGGCAGAAGACATGAGTGCTGCGAACTGCTGCAGCCTGGGATTAGGTTTACCGTCTCCCCCCCGGGGCCCGAATGCTGGTGGTGGAGTGTACACAGGAGGACGGAGGGAGCCGGGTAGGACCTCAGACTGAGGGTGGAGTTGGGTCGAAACTGGTCTGGGGAGCAGACTGATCCTTGGATGTAGAGCCTTTTAACTGGGATCTCAGAGAGATGGACTGCAGCTGGGTGCGTGACGCAGCAATGAAGCAGGCGAGGTGGAGGGAGTCTTCCAATTTGAATTTACGCTTAAGCTTCATTATTGTGTTTGCAAGTTTCCCTAACTGTACTGATCACATTGTATAGAACTGAAATCACATCTTAATCACTTATAGATGTACACGTATGATCCTTTTCTTGAAAGTTTCAGTTCAAATCTGTTACATGGTTTATAAGATATTTTGGTAATAAAACAAATAAACAAACGCTAACACACAGCGAGGCAAAAACATTATCACTGCAGCTTTGTCTTTGATGGCAGGTGATAGATTACAAGCCAACTATGTTTAGTATTTACGGCTGGCAGAGATGGGAAGTGTAATTTGGCTCCTCCCTGCTTGACTCCCCCTCAGAAAACCTCCTGCATATCTTGTGATCACACAAGTGACTCAGATGGTTGCCTGCTTGTGCTTTGGACTTTCTTCAAGACAGTTTTTGCCCCAGGGGGTCGTCTGAAGATGCATATGAAACACAAGGCAGATAGATAATATCCTGTTTTTTCCCCATAAAGAATTGATTTTATTGTCTCCTGTGATCAACTGCAGGATGCCACCTACTGACCTTTGCCTTCTCTCCTGACCCCCCACGCCTCAATGACGCAAACACAACTATTTGTCACTCATTTCACAAGAAGCTACTTATTATAACCCAAGCTATGAAAACTTAGAGTGGCACTGTGAGGCATATTTTAGCTCACCAGCCTCACGTGGGCTTCTTCCCAGACCCAACATCAACAAAGAAACCGTGGGGTGAGGCAACTCCAACCTGCCCCTGCAGTAAGGCTCTAAGGAGTTTACCCGTTTTCCCAGGGGCCCCAGTTTCCCACGAGACTCCTAGACTTACGTTCTCAAGCATGTCAGCTTCAAAACTTGTTTTCTCTGTGAGGTGATTTTTCCATTACCTACGTAAGTTCTAAGAAAAACAACCTCAGAAGCCATAAGTCAGTAAGAGGCCCACTCTTCGCCGTCAAACCCAACAATCACATAAACATGCAGAGCAGGGAAGCATTTGTTTAGAAACTCGTTTCCGTCAGAGGGATTCACACCGCTGCTTTTTTCAAATGTAGATAGTCCACACATGCATTTCTAATCTAATAAAGGTTAAAGCAAACTCCGAGCAAATACTACGATAGATGAGGGAAGGACTTTTATGACCTCATCTATAAGGCTTTCAGTGAACTTTTACAGTTTAGATCAGTGGTTCCCAAACTTTTTGTCTTCTGACCCACAAAATATCCATGGCAAAAACTTGTGACCCCAAATACAGTATTGCTGGTCTGAGTACATGAA
>NW_013952543.1:1095423-1107673 GCF_001266775.1 Austrofundulus limnaeus
GAGGCAAGGCTGCCACACACAGGCGCCACTGGACCCTCTGACCACCAGAGGTAGGCAAGGCGGGTAAGGTGTCTTGCCCAAGGACACAATGACTGAGATGACTGGATGGGGATCGAACCGGGGACCTTCCAGTTCCAGGACAACTCCCCTAACCTCTCTACCACAGCTGCCCTTATTTAGAGACAATGTGAAAAATAAAATAATAAATAATAAAATAAAATAAAATAAATAAAAAAATACTATAACTCAGTGTATTATTTTGGATATTGACATTAAAGATGATGAGACTGATCCTCAACATACATTAGAATTTTGTTTAAGATTTAGTTATTAAAGGGGCAATATTATGTGTTCTCGTGCATATATTTAAATTCTATTCCAAACTAAAGTAACTATGTCACCTTCAGTTGTTATTAAAATGTTGTTTRTATGTTTAAATAAAAAATAAGCTTGATTTCTCATCAAATCTGTTTATAAAACCTTGAAATTGTTCTCTGTCTCTTTAAAGAACATCCTTCCACTTCTGTCCCGCCCATTTCAGGACAAAGCCTGGTGTGTGTGCTCTGTGATGAGGAAGCACAGCTTGGAGACACAGTACAGARGAGGAGATGATCCCAAAAGGTGGTTCTAGTCCCAACTGGTTGTTTTTACTCCCCTGCCTGTTGCCTCAGGACACTACAGGATTTCTCAAACATGCATGAATGAGTCAAAGCAAGACTCATTCATGCATATAAAACTAAAAAAGGTTGATTTTACATGATATTGCCCCTTTAACTATTTGGATTCAATACTGGATAGATTTTAATGAAACTTTCAGGGAGAAAAAAATCATTGAATGTATTGTGTCAACAACTGAATGGATGTCCCAGCCAACAAACCTGAAGAAGCACAAAAAATGTCCATAATTGAATTCTACAGATTGGTTGTAGCTGAGAGTCATTTGCAAAACATGTTGTAAGTGCAGCCCATTGTGCACAATGTTTGCTTTGTTAAAGTCAACCCTGGTTGTCTGTTAGCAAAATATCTCATAAACTACCAGTTAAATTTTAACGACACTTTCAAAAAGTCATCATTAGATGTGCATCTGCAACGACTAATTTTTGGAGTCAATCCAATTTAACATGGCCGCCCCTGCTATTTTAAACACCAGCCAACAACAACAACAACAAAAAGATCATTACTCAGTAGCTGAGTCATTTATAACAATTCTCCAGCCACTAATTGATCATTTGAAATGTTGCATAAGATTGCCAAGAACATTCCTTTTAAGGTTTGACCAAAACTAAAACTCTGACTTGAAAGATACAGCATGTGTGATTTCCACAATTTAATCCACTTATGTTTAATTTACTGCCTATTTTTACTTTTGTCCTGTCCTTAATGACCAGCATCTCATCTTATTTGGAAAAGGAGTTTTGGTCTGTTTTCATGTCTTTGTCTTGCTGGATGGATGGATGATGAGTGCAGCATCACAGTCTCCTCTGTGGGTGAGACTCTGTGACCTCTGTGGGATGTTCTGTGTGAGAAGCAGCCTGAGAGGAACGCTCTGTGAGCTGTCAGGCACCACCGACCGACTTTTCCCACTTCTAGCTTTGTGAGAATTTACAGAGTCGTGCTTCTAAAGGCAAATCCATCATTTATGACACAAATTTACATTTCCAGTTCTTGGATAGTATCATTTGAGCATTTTACAGATATTCACACTTTTTTTTCTCAGAACAGGACTTTTGAGATGTTTGGCCTAAAATGGCACAATCGGCTTATTAAAAACTATTTGTTTAGTGTTGTTATAATGTATGGTTTTAATTAGCACATTTTAGAATCGGGGGTCATCATGTGCTGAGCGACCAGACAAAGCAATGCTGGCCTCTTGCAAACAGCTACTCTATCAACCCTTTGTATCAGAGAAACTCCGAAAAAAAACACATATTGATTGTTTGGAGCTAAAAGGTGCACTTTACATTACCAGCCAAAGGGAATACTGCTGAACCTAACCAGGAGCTCCGTGAGAAATCACCTTATCAGTGTGTTTAAAGGCTCTCCACTTGACATCGCATGGAAACAAGCTGAGATAATGCAGTTTGGGAGTCTGGACTGGGTGAGGATGGGGAGGGGTCAGTTTGGTGTGGGCCTTAAAGTGTCCTTTAAACTCCTTCTGACCGCGCAGCCAGGAATGTGTTTTTGAGACTCGCTTGAGTAGTAGTGCAGGATATTAGGACAACAAAAGAACACATTCAGCAGTTTGAGAGGATGCATGCGCTGCAAGTCTACATGTTGGCAGAGGTCAGTAAAGCTCAGAGACACCAGAGACCAAAGGCTTCAAAGACAGTGGTGCCTGTCGCTACGTAGGGGCATTTAAACTGACTGTCTTTTCCCTCTTTTTTCCCATTTAAATCGCAGCAGGCAATAGAAAAATAGCATTTTAACAACATACAGTCCTATGCCTTCCACCAATATTTCTCTCTGATTACACCAAACAGTTCAAACTAGTTTTAGAGATAAATCAAATCAAATCAAATCAGCTTTATTTATACAGCACATTTAAAAACAACTGCCATTGGCCAAAGTGCTTCACATATTGCAAACTAAAAACAAAGCATTGCTGAAAGAACACAAATGATAAAACCATAAAAATAGACCAAAGAAATAGAGAAACAACTCTCAAACTACATTAAAAACTTTTGAAAACAGGGGTGTTTTAAGAAGAGATTTAAAAACTCCATGAGTTGAGGCCTGTCTGATGTGAAGGGGCGGCTGGTTCCACAGTTTAGGAGCCACAACTGAAAAGGCTCGGTCACCTCTGTGGACCAGTCTGGACCGCGGGACAGCCAAGAGCAAATGATCACTGGATCAGAGAGATCTGGAGGGCACATAGGGCTGCAGGAGGTCAGACAGGTATTCAGGAGCCAGTCCATTCAGAGCCTTATAGGTCATCAGTAAGAGTTTAAAATCAATTCTAAAACACACAGGGAGCCAATGAAGGGAAGCCAGCACCGGGGAGATATGATCGCACTTCTTCGTCCGTGTTAAAAGGCATGCTGCAGTGTTCTGAACCAGCTGCAGTGTTCTGAACCAGCTGCAGCCTGGCTACCAACATACAGAGAGTTGCAGTAGTCCAGCTGAGATGTAATAAAACATGGATCACACAATCAAGGTCTTTGAAAGATAAAAATGATTTGATTTTAGATAAAAGTCTCAGTTTAAAAAATGATCTTTTTACTACAGAATTAATCTGTTTCTCAAAGTTGAAGTTTGAGTCAAAGATCACACCCAAGTTTTTGACGTGCARTTTAACAGATGGTTCCAAAGCACCCAGATCCTTAGGGAGAAGCACTGTGATTACCACTGGGTCCAAAGATAATAGTTTCAGTTTTGTTTTCATTAAAATTCAGAAAGTTTGAATCCATCCAAGCTTTGACCTCAGTGATGCAATCAAACAGTGGTTTTAGTAAAGAAGAATGATTAGGCCTCAACTGAAGGTAGATCTGGGTGTCATCTGCGTAGGAGTGAAAAAGTATGTTAAATTTTCTAAAAAGGAGATAATTCAGATTTTAGAAGTGAGGGACTAACAATAATACCTCACCTGTTGTGGATCCCACATAGCAGGTGTGGGCCAGATATGGTGTCAAACTGGCACTATTGGATGATGGCTGACAGGCCAAGTCAACCAGATGTGGGCCAGGTCTGGCAATGATGGCAATGGTTTTAAGATGGCATGCCACAACTGGTCCATTTGTGGTTTGGTTTATGTGGTGTTGGTGCATACATGGACCACCTCTGGCAAACTACATGTGGACCACCAAAAGGACATCATTTTTGTGGTATCTGGGCCGGCTGTTAGTGCATTGTGTGGGCCAGAACTGGGTCAGACACACTTTGCTACATAGACAGCTCTATGAACAACTTCAGTTTGGAGAAATTGTGTTCTTTGGAGAGAAATTGGAGAAAAGTTTTTATTTTGCGTCGACAACCTTTTTTTTCCTCCTTGCTACTACTTATCACACAGCTGCCTCGTATTTGTTGGCAGGGGGGGGGCTGTCCATGTCAAAAACAAACTTGACTTTGCATCATAACCTAATCTAAATACCTTAAAACTGGACTCTGTCTCTTTAAGAACCTTCCACTATTTCTGACACTCCCACTTCAGTTCGTCTTTACAATGGGTCGGGGGAGGGGTGCTCTGTGGGGCAGGGGCYTGGCTGCAGCTGAGCTCTAGGTAGGAGCTTTGTGTAAATAGGTGGTGCTTTGTACCAGCAAGCTTTTAGACAGCTCCACATGACTACCAAATGAGATTAAAGGATTTCTCAAACATGCATGAATGAGTCAAAGCAACACTCTGAGTAAGTTTTTAGTGAGGGAATGACATTATGATATACAGTAAATATCAAAAAGGTCAGTTTTGAGAAATAATGTCTTGCATACACACCTGCTTCATAGTATCCTTAGAATCCAGGGCCTCTGGCAGCGGAGTCTGGGAAAAACAGGGAAAATAGTTTTTATTATCATTTGTTCTAATTTAGTAAATGCAAACTTTAGATATCCAATCCAGATCAAACGTGCTACATCTTTCTGCTTAAACCAACTGGATTAGTTGTTGATGGCAAGCCCTGATTCACCAAAAAATTAAAAAATAAACAGATATAAACACAACTGGACCGTTTAAACCAAGATAATGATTAGGGTCAACAGAAACACATGATCTAACCTGTGTTGTCATTGTCTCCATCACGGAGTGGGTAGGTGTCAAGTGTGTGCAATCAAGTGGGTGGAAAGAGCTCAGAGAGGCTGCTAAGGAACATGCAGCCAGCTTCACATTTGGTTTTGAATTAAGACAATGCTTTCTTCTGAAAAAAACTTTTAAAAATTCCACATATTTATTTTTTAAAGAATAACCTGCAGGAGTCACATTATTACAATCTTAAAGCTACTGCTTTGTTAGTAAACCCAACAAAACTATGACTGTTCATTGGCCTAAAGGAGTTCCTCTTTATGTGTTTTTCTTTTATGTTTTATGTTTTTATGGCCATCCTGTTATTACTACTGCATTCCCACGGTAATGGTTTCAGTAAATCAAAATTATAAATCTATAAAAGCCACTCCCAGGGCTACTATTAACAGTGCCAGTGTATAGGCAGAGAAGCATCTTATAACTAATCATCTRTTTCTGTCACAGTTATTGATTCTGTTTATCCTAGAATTGATTTACATTTTCCAGGCCCATTTTATTATATTGATTGTTGTTACTTTTGATAACAGTACATTGTGTGGCATGGAAAAAATGATCAAATATCTGCAAATTATTTCTACATACATAATAATGAGAGGTTGGCAAATCAAATGAGAACACCCAGTCCTTTTAGAGCTCTGCATCTTCAGATTCACAGTAGAAACATTTAAAGTTTCTGTGGGTCACAGATAGTTGGACTTTACATGACTGAACTGGTATTTTGTTATTTTTATGATTTTTACACAAACACTATTAAAATGTTTTGATTATTAAAGATTGTAAGACAGAATATTCAACCGAAAATGTGATGATGTCATACAGTAACTTTTGCATTGTTATATCTGAGCTTAGCCTGGTAAAAACCAGACCCTGTACTTCACTTTGCTTCGTACAAGGGTCTGGACTTGCTGCATAGAGAAGCGATTCTTGCAGGAGGCGTGGCCTCTGCTGAAGCATGTGTGTGTTGTCGCTGTGAAGGAGGCTAAGCTAAGAAGCTAGCCAGAAATCTCGTGTGCTGTAAACAACCCTACTGAGAGCAGAAATACTGTATACCGAGCCAAACGAGACGACTGTAAATGAGAGCTGCTGCTTTGTCAGACAAATTTATTTTAATTTGGAAGCTTTATCAACACAGACTGGCTTCATTCACTTCCTCCACTGTTGAATGCTAAAATAACTAGCAGACACGCAGAACATCAACATCATTCAAAACTCCGCCTTCTGTTTGCTGATTGGCCCAGGTAAAGTAAACTACAAGCAGACACTGCACAGAAAATTGACGTTCTCTTCTCTGATTGGCCCGAATAAAAATCTGTTCCTTGTCTATGGGAGAAATCCCAGACGGAGCAGAGAAAGGAAACTAGAATTGAGCGGAGCTCAGTAGGAAGGCAACGGCCAGGCTAATCTGAGCTGCAACTGTGAGAAACTTTGATGAAAATAATTCACTCAATCAAGTGTCTATTTTTCCATGAAGTCATGCTTAGAAACAGGGCCCACCATAGCCAATTTGGTGCCCTAGGCAAGAATTCAAGTGGCGTGCCTTGTGTCGTTTTTCTAAGTGTCACTGTGAATTTCCATTCATTCAAAAAATACAAATTAAATAGTTTTGTTTTTGTTGTCATTAGAAAACAGGTTGACCAATAAAATAGTTAACAACGTAGTTCATTTGAAACAGGGACAAAGTCTAGTCTGTCAAGTTTACCTCATACCTGCCAACCTCTGCTGATTGCAATGAATAACTTGTACCTGTAGAGTGAAGCAGTTCTAGATTATCTCTCTCGAAACATTTTGTGAAGGATCGACCCAAAACTACTCGTTTTTCATCTATTTAAAGAGCATTTTGATAAATTCTTGGGATTAAAAAAACCAWCAACATAAAGTCAGTATTTTATGAAGGAAGAACACTGAAAACCTAAACTTTATCTGAGATCATAACTGAAACTTCCATGATACTTGTTTCGTTTTTATTTACACACTGAGCACCAAGTGTGATAAAATACTTTTATCAGGAAATATCATCTGCGCAATATAACCCCATGTAATAACAAAGCAGGCTGAGAAACCCACAGAATAAGTTGCCTTCATAAACTTGAGTAACCAGTGATTATTCAGCAGACTAAATCATGTTTGCTCCGAAAAAAGTTATTAAATATTTTTTTTCATCCCCCATTTTTGGCACCCCCTAGATGGACAGTGTCCTTAGTATTTGCCTATACTCCCTATGCCATAAATGTGCCTGCCCTGTTTGGAGGGCCAGTGCTTGGTTTGCAAAACTCCTGCAGCAACATTCAGAATGGTTTCAGACATTTTTAGGACCCCTACAACAACTGTTTTGCTGTTTCGGGAGAAAAGTTGTCACACATTTTTTTTAATCTTCTAAACTTCAGTAACAGGACTGTGATTCTCATTATGAAGTTCAGAACCCTACATACAGTAAAGTCACAAGACATTCTGGAGACTCTCTCATGAATGCTAAYTTATCAAAGTCCAGTAAAATGCATACTTGCTAAAATTTTGCAACCAGCTCTTCCACAATTTTAAATACTTCTTTAATCATTAAATTACAAACTTTTTAAAATCTTTTTTCATCTTGTGAAATGCAGACTACAGAGTGAACACATCCAAATTCTAATTGACTTCCATGGTACCTGAGGTCAGAATTTTTGTTAACTTAATGGTCTTCGTAAACTGTCATGCCTCCTACAAAAACACTATGGTCACATAGAAACTGACATATTTGATGACTGGATGTTTTTGTCACATACAGTTCAGGAATGTTTTCAATATACTGTATTATTGGTTTTCTCCTCAGATCTAGTAGATTRTGTCCTTGGTGCTTTTTTAAACCTTCAAAAGAAGATGAAAAAAGAAATAGAAATTGCAATTCAATTTACCTCACACTTAACAGGTTTTTCACACAGCGTGGAATCAGTATGTTTTCCTTTTGTTTTCTATTAGTGAATAACATAAAAAGCTTGACAAAAAGGTTAAATGTACAAAAACAAAAATCACATCCCATTATATGCAACACAGAAGCAGATTAGTTGATTGCGTGGATCAGGAAGTTACAGTCTTTAACACTGATAAGCATCTGTGCCTCTGCTCCTTCTGCAGATTTTGCAGCATGTTTCGTCTGGCCTGCAGTGCAGACAGCTACATCACATGATGTTGGTCTGAACAGCAGATTATTAGAACTTATTCATGGAGAAAAACAAATTCTCTCTTGAATGGGTGAGCAAATTAAAGAAAGAAAATCTGAATTTTGACCAGTCAGGATTTTCTGATCACAGGATTGTTGACTGAGGCACACTCTTGCATTGAGCATTTTTTAATCAATAACGGCCATAGAGCTGTATTAAACAACTAGAGTGCATGCTAATCATGTGGCTTTGTGATGCACTCCAGCAACAGCAGTCATTATTTAAACAAGTAAATATCTAAATTTGGCATTAAATAGCTTCGGGCTGACTGGTAAAAAACGTAAAACATAATATTAAAATGTAATATTAAAATAATATCATACTAAAATAACTGTAAGCTATAAAATGTGATTAAAAATGTATAAATCTCAAAAAGCTGTGAGCATCATGGCTGTACTAACAGAAGAGAAAAGCGGGTCACCTTTCACAAGTGTGTTGACTTTATCTTATTTACCTCAAYGTTAATGTGTTCCAGAAATGAAACTAAGAATGTAACCATTTAAAACTACATATAAAGCTGGTAATTATTGAATTGATAATGATTAGTACATTGTAGATAGTAAATTTTGTGGCAGATATTGTTCATCTGGGTCTGGCAGTAAGTATACTGCACTGTCTAAATCATGATACGGTTTAATACAAATTATTAAATAGTACACGCTGGTATTGCCTCTGATTATTGTAATATTAACACAGTGTAATATTTCTATATACTTCACTTTTACGTTTACATTATACATTTAACTGCAACTAGTAGAGTCATACAAGGTGAATAAAAAGTCACAGGCATGTCTGTGGCATAGGGAGTATAGGCAAATACTAAGGGTGCTAAAAAGCAACTTTTATAACTTTTAACCAGAGTATTGTTGATTTACTCTGTAATCAGTGGTTACTCGAGTTTATGAAGGTAACTTATTCTGGGGGTTTCTCAGCCTGCTTTGTTTCTACATGAGGTTATATGGTGCAGAGGATATCTTGTGATAAAAATATCATGATGCAGTCAAGACGAACTAACACTCACAAGGTGCTCAGTGTGTGAATAAAAAACTAAATAAGGATAATGGAAGTTTCAGTTCTAATCTCAGATAAAGTTCAGGTTTAAGTCTGGGTTTCAGTGTTCTTCCTTCATAAAATATTGATTATGGGTTGTTTTATTAATTCCAAGAATTTAGTAAAACGTTCCCCAAATAGCTGGAAAATGCATATTTTTAGGTAGATATTTTATAAAATGCTCCAAGGGAAGAAGAAAGAGAGCGAGAGAAAGTTTATATAATCTTAAGGGACTTGAGATGTTTATAAAACCTAAAATTCGAACAAATTTGAAGGATCGATGCACTTCAGTTCAAGGAATAAGATTGTGGAATAATCTGGAAAGTGATTATGGTTCAATGTGTTTGTTTAAGAGAATGATTAAAATAAGTTTGTTAAAGAAATATGAAACTGTGTGATGTACTGTATATCTAAAGTTGTTGTTTGAAAAAGAATTGAAGTTTTTATTTTGTTTTTTTTATTATTATTGTTTGAAATTAATTTTGGAAAAAAGGGCAGATATTATAAGATTTTTTTCTTTCTGCCTCCTTTCATTTCAAGAGTAATTTTTTTTCTTTATTGTGTATAAAATTTTTATCTTTATATGAAATGAATAAATGAATAAAAAAGGGAGTACCYACCCCCTAGAACTGCTTCACTCCACAGTTACTCGTTAACATGAACAGGTGTTCCTCATTGCTGTCAGCAGTTGTGGGTATGAAGTAGACAGTCTGTTTCAAATTAATTATATTATTTTAATCAGACAACCTGTTTTCTAAAAACAAGACTATTTAATTTGTAGGGGTGCACCGATGCAGGAAATTCACAGTTCGGTTCGATACKTTAGTCTCACGGTTCGATATTTTTTCGATACAAAAAAGAGAAATTTCCATGCCCCTTTTAACTTGTAATTTATTTACTTTAATTATGAACATTTGTTTAACTTCAAAAGTACAGTTTTTTAATTAAACGTTGCTGAAACAGCAAGTTACTCAGTGGATCTGCGTTCAAAAATGCAGCCTAGGTGGAGTAGTCGAACACAGATCCAMTGATCCTTCAACACAGAGCATCTTCAGAAGACAAGTTGATAAAGTAAATTTTTAAAATCTGTATTGTTCGATACAGCACTGTTCGATATGGTTCGGTACGGTTCGGTACGGTTCGATACGGGTACATGTATTGTTGCACCCCTATTAATTTGGTATGTGGATGAATTGGCTGTGAGGTTTATAAAACTGCACGAGGTGCCATCTGAAATCTTGCCTAGACAGCGCTAACTGGCTAGGGCCAGCCCTGGTCAGGTCACAGGACACTTTTATTTAATTAACAAAAGGGAAAATGACATATCTAATTACTAGGGGTGCAAYGATACAAGAAATTCACGGTTCGGTTCGATACTTTAGTCTCATGGTTCGATATTTTTTCGATACAAAAAAGAGAAATTTCCATGCCCCTTATATCTTGTAATTTATTTAAATTAATTATGAACATTTGTTTAACCTCAAAAGTACAGTTTTTAAATTAAATGTTGCTGAAACAGCAAGTTTCTCAGTGGACCTGCGCTCATAAATGCAGCCTAGGTGGAGTAGTCGAACACAGATCCACTGATCCTTTAACACAGAGCATCTTCAGAAGACAAGTTGATAAAGTCAGTTTTTAAAATCTGTATTGTTCGATACCACACTGTTCGATACGGGTACACGTATTGTTGCACCCCTACTAAATACCCCAGCAAGTAAGGGGCGAGGAGGCGCATCTTTGGATAAACTTGCCCTTGATCCGTTATAGCGACTTTCAGCATGACGGCCTTGTTCTGGACCCCCTCACCCTTTTAATTGTGTGTCCAGCAATTTTCGACTCATCCTGTACACAATTTGCATGTTAAAGAAGTTAGTTACAAATTCATCAACTAGTTGAAGTCATAATTATGTAGTTATAGTAGTTTTGTAACAAGTTTTCAAATCATTGGAAGTCTATCATTATTTATTATTTACTGACATCATGTCTAGTTTAGACTTATTTATTTTTATAATTTAACATGTAGCTGTTTTCACTTGATTCTTATATGACATTAACATGAATTATGAAATTAAAATGAATTATTTGAAGTTATTGTAAAGTGATTAAAATAATTTTAGGACACAGATCCAAGTGGGCTTTTAAACAAACAGTTGTATTGTCTGCAGTGGGCAGTTGCCACTTTTGGACGCCATCTTCTCCACAATGACACAGATGTAAAGGATGGGCGGGACAAACAGGCAGTTAGTTGTTTTATATACTGTAATTGTGGTGATGACTCAGACAAAAGAACTAATTAAAATCAGAAGTGAGCAAAAGAAATGTGGAGGAACCGGTGTTCCTCCAGGTCTGTGGGGAGAAAGAGCCTTGAAGCCTGTTGAACATGAACGAGGTATTTAGTTCTGCTTTGTGTCGTCGACTCAGCGCTGTGACAAGAGAGCTGCTGCTGACTCCTTCTAAAAAGTGTTATTGAACTTCAGGGGTAATTAACTGGGGGGCTTACTGATAACATGCAGTGATTAATAAAAACACATGACCGCTCTATAGTTTCTATTTTTTTACCAAGCTGTTTCGGGGTCCTCATGAACGAGTAGTGCATATGTGGTTTTCAGATTTAGTTTGTATGCCAATTTTCAGTATGAACGTTCCACACTGATACATACTGTATGTAAGAACCCAGGTTATTCAGGTAGATTTAGTTAATTTAGTGTTAGAATGATACAGTTGTTCTCAGAAGACAATTACCTTGCACTTAATGCCAAATCACAGTTTTTATCACCTGACACCAAAAGCACAGGTGGAGCTTTAATGTTTTGTGCTCGTGTGTGTGAATGTTTTTGCTACGATGATTTTTGACCATTTTCTTGATGCACAAAGCCTGGTGAGAACCTACTGGTCCTTAATGGGAGAAAAAGCCCAGTCCCCTTTGGGAGAAATACAATTGGTGGGTCAGGGGTTCAATTTAGGATTAATGGGCCTCATGCAAGAACCGTTTGTACGCACAGATTTGTTCTTAAATTGTGCGTACGAGTGATTTAGGRGAATTTGTGGCATTCACCAATGTTTTCGTATTCTAAGATTTTTTTCAGATACGAACAAAATTCACGGGTGGTCCAGACCTGTCGTATATTTTACGAGCAGTCAGTCTGCTGTTATCCAGACTGTTTTTTTTTTTCAATAATAACCTTATATTTCGTTAGTTTGAAGATATTTTGAGTTGAAAATAAATCACACTCCATAATTATGTTGACAATAGGCTATTCTGCTTGAATTAGAG
>NW_013952543.1:1108223-1110995 GCF_001266775.1 Austrofundulus limnaeus
TACGAACCCTTTGTACGAACAAAAGTAAGAGAAATTTAGGATAAGAATACGAACATGTTCTTGCATGAGGCCCATTGAGTGAATTTAGTTTAGGCTAGATTTAGGGTTCGGTATGTACTGGTGTGGTTAGTTTTAAGGTAAGGGGTCAGGGTTAGGCTCTAAATGACCGGTAAATGAATGGAAGTCAATGCAAAGTCCCTATGAGGATAGAAGAACAAACGTCAATGCAAAGTCCCTATGAGGATAGAAGAACAAACGTGTGTTTGTGGAGAGGGTATGTATGTGTGTTTGTGAGGTTGGCAAAATACCTAACGAACCACTGGTCAGCTTTGAATGAAATTCTCAAAAAATCATCGTGTGCATCTATCAACTGAATAACTGCTGGAGCCAACCCTATTCAAGATTGCTACCTCAGTTAAGTAACCTTAAGAAACATATAATTAGCTATAACTAAGTCAGTTTTACAGATATTGAGCTAAAATTTGTTGTAGTAGTACAACATCCCCAAAGCATACTTTGAGTATAAATTAAGTAATATTGTGTATCATCTTTA
Source organism: Austrofundulus limnaeus (assembly GCF_001266775.1). Taxonomy (NCBI): domain Eukaryota; kingdom Metazoa; phylum Chordata; class Actinopteri; order Cyprinodontiformes; family Rivulidae; genus Austrofundulus; species Austrofundulus limnaeus. The sequence goes on from NW_013952543.1 coordinate 1,108,777, forward strand.
CTTAAAACAATGGCAACTTTTCAACAATGTTTTCTGGGGAAAATAGCTTACAGACCTGAGGAAGGATCTTAAACTCTTGGAAAGTAATCATTGGATGTATGTCTAACATTTAGTCCACCCAGTTCAAGATGGTCACCACAGCTACTTTAAAACAGCTTAAACTCAGAATTAATGTACTACTTGCTGAGTCATCTTCATGATAAAATCTCAGCTCTTACATCGCACACAATGTTATATGCTAATGCACATGAGGACATTTATAAGGGTTTACCAAATCAAAAGAGGATTTTAGTTTAAAAGTCTGACGTAAAAGGTGGTGGGTGAGATTTTGTGAAATATATTGTCAACACTGAATGTTCTCATACGAAGGTAGAATTTGTGCTCTGCTTTTGACCAATTACATGAGGTACGAGCATATATGTAAGCTAAGGGATTGGGTGTTTTACACTACGACACGTAGGCATGGTGGGGATTTGAACCTGTGACTTTCTGGTAGTCGACTGCCCTACCACTGCACCACAGCCATCCTGTGTGCATTGCTTTAAGGAATGCTAAGCCTTTACTATTCATTTATACTCATCAAAGCGTTAATTTTTTTAAAATAAAATAATCTTGTCAAACTAGTTCCTGCTGTGTGTGTTTATWTTTTTTGTAGAAGTTTTTGTGATTTATTGTGTAAAGTGACCTGAAGGCACAAATAAAAGGTGTCAGGCATCAAACTGAAAACACCCAATTGTTCACTCCTCATGCAGTCTTAACAACTATAATTTTGTATTAAAAAAAATCAAAACAACAACAAGAATAAAGTCTACAGATCTGCAGTTGCTTTTGGCCTGCTGATACTCAAAGGCGTCAGGTAAATTTAGAACCGGAGGTTTCGGACCCTGCTCCGAGTCTTCCTGCGAGCTGAAAACAAAGACCTCCACTTTGCTCATTCTTCTCCACACCCTTCTGTAAACTGAGCGGTGTGAGCTGCAGGGAAGGTGAACAATAAACAATAACCTATTTATAACTTGAGTTTAAGGAGAAAAACTCAGTGCTTTGTTGCCTTCCTGCGTCCCCCGCTCTGAAGCCACTAAGATGATAAAAATCTGCTTTAAAGTATTTTCCTGTTTCTTTAAAGGGCTGGTCTGGAGCACATGTGTCGAATGAGAGGTGGGAAGCAGAGAAAAATATTCAAACCCAACTGTAAAATTCCATCATAACTACAACTAAAAGGCCTGGACTGAACTTGACTGAAAATATACATAAAATGATAAGAAAACAAGTGCTAAATCTCTAGCATTAGAGTCAAATATATGGTGGTAAATAGTGGTCTGATTTTCGATTTTTAATTATACAAGTCCAGGTTATTTTAACAAAACACTTTCCATGTGTTAAAAAGTAACATGTCACAAAGCTTGACAGTAAAAAGGCATACATAATTTAACTTTGAGAATGTAGCAAAACAGCACACAAAATACTAAAAAAAATCTAAAAAAATACTTTTGAAGCTGATGCAGATCAAAACTCCATTAACTTTATAACAATAAAAGCTAAGAAGAAAACACACATTTTGTTATAAACTCTATAAGAAGCGTAATAATAACCCAGATAAAAACAGTTAAACCTGCTGCCAGTGGTTCATGGTCACCACCAACACATCTGTCTGTCACTCCACGACAGCTTTCTTAAGAGAGCCAACATTAAAAGTAAGCCTCAGTTACAGTTTTCACACAGCAACTGGTGGTCTGAGTCTTAACAGTGGGAGACATACTGGGTGAATGAAAACAAAAGTTTCTACGATTTAATAATCTAGTAAATGTGTGCAGGTAAGAAGAGTTTGCAAAACAGTTCAGCTCAAAGGTTAGTGGTTGACATCATGGCATCACACTGAGTGAAACATTCTGTGATTTAAAACCACCAAAATGATCTAACCTAAACTTTGTGTGAAAACTGAAGATAATATGAGAGTTCAGACATGTACAGTTGAACTTTCTGTGAGCTATTTTAATTTTCAATAATGTTTTTGTAGTAGGGCTGAGTTATAGAGCTCCATAGGGCTGGGTTTTCTACCTTTCACCAAAATCCTATTGTTGTCTGTGAGGAAATTTGTTTATATACTACAGAATATTGCCTATTTCAGTGGTTCCTAAACTTTTTATCTTCTGATCCACAAACTATCCATGGCAAAAACTTGTGATCCCAAATATTACTGGTCTGAGTACACAACCTTCATT
>NW_013952543.1:1111358-1112543 GCF_001266775.1 Austrofundulus limnaeus
GAAAATCTTTTCAGGACCCCACCTTGATGTTTCGGGACCCCACTTTGGGTCCCGACCCCAACTTTGGGAAACACTGGCCTATTTCATAGGGAGTACTTCAATCAAACGTTGTACTATTCTGTTCAAGCTCCGCAGTTCGATTACTTTGGTTTTATTTTGTTTCATTTGTTTTTTGTTTGTTTCAGTTCTGCAGAGTGTTTCAACAGACAAGAATAATTTTATAGCTGTAAAACTGCTGACAACATTTTAAACTTAGTTTTGACAAAAACTTTTTACTATTATTATATTCCACACATTTAAGTGAAAAACACTTCTGGAAAAAAGGAAGTAACTAAAAATATTTAATCCACTTGAACTTTCAGCCTATTTGAGTTTAAATTATTCTTACAACACCAGTTTTACATCAGCATAAGATGATGCCTATCGTTTTTTTTTTTTTTAACAGATTTCCTGTCTTGGTTCACGACGCCTGAGATTTGATTGTGCAGCTTGTCAGTTTATCAAAGACTCGAGTCTCCATGTGGGACATCAGGAAACAAATTCCGATTCTTATTCTGGAAGCTGATCAGCTTCATTAATGAAGTCAAACTCACTGAAACATCAGCAAACATCCCTTTTTTATTTATTTCTAAAGACACAAGTTCACTTCATGATCTAATCTCAACAGAACTTTTGTTTTTTTTCCCCGCCCTGAAGCGAGTTTAAAGGCAGCATAGCCTACCCAGCTGATGCCCCGCACGGTCGGTGTCTGCACTGCGTGGCGGTGCGGGAACACTTGGTAGTTGTGACTCCGGAACAGATGCATGTTGTCTCACATCAAAACCACCGACGAACAAGTTTCCCAGTCAGAGGATCTGCGCGCGTCCTCGGCATGTCCAACAGCGTTGTGAGTCTGGTGAGTTCTGTCAACGCCACAGCGCACCGCCCGCTCATTATTTCTGGGCAGCAACCGGTTCGGCCAAGAAGTGGGACGCATTCTGTCCCCACAGCTCCAGACGGGCCTCAGTTCGGCCGATCCTCCACATCCAAAGCCCCAGAGCTGTCTGCGAGCCTCAGTCTGTGCGTTCAGCCAATCCCGCGCGGCACAGGCGCACTTCTGTTGAGCCGAGTGAACGCGCACGACTACAGACGAGAGAGAGAGAGAGAGAGAGAGAGAGAGAGAGAGAGAGAGAGAGAGAGAGAGAG
>NW_013952543.1:1114233-1119996 GCF_001266775.1 Austrofundulus limnaeus
CACACACACACACACACACACACACACACACACACACACTTATCAGGGTGTCCAGCTGTCGAGCTTAGCCAGGTCTGCAGAGGCAGATAAGGACCAAACATCTTTCATTAACACCAACGTTTGGGTCTGCTTGTTCTGGGCACAGGTGTCAAATTGTCTGTTTATGGTATCATAAAAACTCACAAGAAGAGTTTGGATGAGCCGTCTCAACCTTGTACGACTTTATGGGTTTATTATTGAGTCGTAAATGCACATGACCTACTTCATTCATCTCAGGTGTCTGCCGTCTTGGCGGTGAACAGATGAATTTGGCCAAGTTCTCCATGGAGAGGACTGCTTGAGGAATTCCTGAAAAAAACAAACAAACACAAGGCAATTATTTTATTAGTTCATGAAAAAAAAACACAAACTGTAATTGCCTTTGTTGGGTCAAGCAGCACAGATCAGTGTTAAACCTGAGAGCAACTCTTTGGGTCTTCAGTTCAGACATTTCAGGATCACGGTCAGCTCTGTCCTGCTGGCTGTTGCGCAACGATTGTTTAAATCCCTGCTATTGTTCCAGCGCAGAGCTGCCCTTCCTGTTCTGACCTCAGTGTCAGACAGTTTGCCAAAGTTTTCTGCAAGGTACACACTCACAGAACGTCCATTCTGTCCATGCGTGGGCCTGTTTGTTCCTTCAGATTGAATCGTGTAGGAGGGCAGAGGATCCAAACAGCCTCCTGCGTACTGTGTGTTGATAAAACTGCAGCACCTGTTGCTCAACTCAGCTTCATGCATTATTGTGCTATATTATCCATTACATAAAATCTGTGTATGCACTTTCATTTGTCTGTTGTGTTACCAAAAATCACATGAACCACTGAATAGTTAGAATAGATTTCAATGAAACTTTCAAAAAGTGACTGATTAACTTTGGGAGTTAACCTGATTTGATATGGTCTCCACACTGAATCTGCCTTATTAAACTAAACTAAAACGTCCACGAGGCTGAGAAACTCCTGTGAGACATCCTTGTATAAAACGGTGGCRTTAACTGTTTAAGTCAGTTCTGTTCTTCTAATCTCATTAACCACTGGACAGATTTTAACTAAACTTTTAGAAAGCAATCATTTGTTGTACAACCTTAGCAAACTCCAAAATGACAGGCTGTTTTACCGATTCGGAGCTAGAATTGTATGCATGGTAGTKGTTGGGATCCTTCAAGGAAAGCTTGACCTTTAATTAAGTTTTGCGTCACAGATTTTATTTTAGATGCATCATAACTGAAACGCACTCTCTTTAAAAGCGTGTGCCACTTTAATTGCAACTGTTACTAGAAAAAAAAACAGACTTCTTACCAAGTTTAGACCTTTGTGGAGTCATAATGCCTCCGAGCAGCTAACCCAAAACCAGAGTTGAAAAAAGGGCAGGCAATGAAATCCAACCCAACCACACAGAAAACACCATTCAAGAGTGAATGAACATCTCGGACTAAACTTTCTGCTTCTCTGTCTCCTAGTTTTTTCATATGCCTGAGTGTGTTCACAATGAAGGAAAGCAGTCTTACTTCTGATGGTGAACACAAAGACAGTGTTGATAAGAAAAGGCAGTTTGATGTTATCTTTCAAGATGACTGTCTAGACTGATATTTGTGCAGAACAGGGTGTCAGAGAAAATGCTGTAAGTGATTTATAGTACAGAAACAGAAAATGTCTGAGCTACTTTAAACTCCTAGGAGGCTAATCTGTTTGGGGTGGAGATAATTTAAGGATGCATTGAAGCTCTGAGGTGATAAAAGCTTTGTGCCTCCTGGGTTTAAACTAAAGCTTATTGTCTTTGTAGCAGGTTTGGATGTCCTCGTTTAAATTTTATGAAATGTTTGACAGATAAAGACATCAGAAATGTCTCACCAAAGTCCTGAATCCAGACCTTAGATATTTAGAGCTTCTTATTGACATATGTTGCTGTGACTGACCACTGAATGAAACACAGTTGCTTGGTAGTCCTCCAAATTAATGGCGCCCTCTACTGAGATGTGTGCATGATTTTCAACATGGGCAAAAAAATAAAATAAAATAAAATAAAATAAAATAAAAAAGGATAAAATTCTCAGAAGGTAAAAATAAATTATTTATTAGTTTGTCCAGTTATTGCCTACACCTGGCTGAGATGTAGGCAGTGGTTGAATGAAGAGATGCAAGAACTGATCCACTGAAATATTTATTTATTATGATTAACAATTAATTATTATTATTAGAAGCATTAAGCAACAATATATACACATCTAAATCTTAAAGACTGTAGAGGAGTTCTATAGTATTTTTTTAATTGGGTGAATGTTGAGTCAGCAGTTTTCCTCATCCATTTTTTATTTATTATTATTTTATTTAGGAACATTTGCTCCTGCTTTGCACTATTTTAACCACTGGTTCAGGATTAACATTATGATTGATTGGAAATTGTTCACTTTGTCTTTTAGTATRGGTAAAGTTGAACCATTCCAAGTATTTAACTTTAATTATTTCCCCATTAAAAAACATTAAGAACTTTTGACTTCCATCGAGGAGAGTGTTCACTTTGAACCCTACATCAGCACACATCTACTTTCATCTTCTTAGTATTTTTTTAGCTTCAGTTTCACAAATTTTAGCTTATAGCTACTGCTTTGCTAAAATCAGCTTATAGCTACAGATTACTAATTTCAATTAGCTTTTAGCTATGGTTTTACTCATTTTAGCTTAAGGTTTTGCTAGCTTTAGAGGAGCTACTGCTTTTCTAAGCTACAGATGAGCTCATTTTAGCATTCAGCTACTGTTTTGCTACCTTTAGCTTGCTACTCCGCTTATCCGAAACATTTTTTAATACCATTAACTCTTTAATTCATWAATCACCTATCTCCAATGAATTATCTTCTGACAGTTGTGGGTTATTCTGTTCATTTTTTATTAATAACTTTGTCAGTATTAGAGCTCAGATTGTGCCGTCTTTCTCATCTGTTCACTATGAAGAGGTAAATCACTTTTTTACTTCATTCAATTTACTGTCACAGGCAGAATTAGCAACAACTAATAGTATGAAACCTTCCTCTTGTTCTTTAGATATTTTACCAACAAAATTTTTAAGGATGTTTTTATCTTTTTACTTCCTGACATTTTAACAGTTTTTAACAAATCATTAGCCACAGGGATAGTACACCCAAAATGTTTAAAACTGCTGTTGTCCAACCATTATTTTAAAAAAAAACCCAGCCTGGATTGTAATAATCCAAATAATTTTAGGCCAATTCCCAAATTACCTTTTATTGCTAAAATTGTAAAGTGGTTTCCTCTCAGGTTTTAACTCATCTTAACAAAAATTTGCTTTTTGAAAAGTTTCAGTCAGGGTTTCGTAAATATCACAGTCCAGAAACTGCATTATTAAAGGTTGTGAATGATTTCAGGATGAACTCAGATGCTGGCTGTTGTACTGTCCTGATGCTGCTGGACCTTTCTGCTGCATTTGATACAGTCGATTATGATATTCTTTTAACTCGACTAGAACTTTGGTTAGGCTTTAGAGATACTGCTCTGGGCTGGTTTAAATCATATTTACAGGACAGATCTTTCTCTGTAACTTCTGGCAGCAATTCCTCCAGCTCAGCTACACTTACCTGTGGTGTTCCCCAAGGGTCTATTCTTGGGCCTTTATTATTTTCTATTTATATGTTACCACTTGGTCAAGTTATTCTTAAATTTAATATCTCCTTTCATTTTTACATGGACAGTTCCCTGATTTATTTGGCTAATAACCCATCTAACCTCTCTACTCTCAATAAACTTACTTTTTTGTCTTTCAGACATCAAAACCTGGATGTCTGGTAACTATCTTTTACTTAATAACAATAAAACAGTGGTGATGGTCTTTATACCAAAGACCAAAAAGGATCTTGTATTCCAGTCTCTTTCTAATATTGGTTTTAACTGCATTCATGAAGCCAGAAATTTGGGGGTGACCTTTGATTCTGATCTTAGTTTTTCTAAACATTTTAAGAACATAATGAAAATAGTCCTTTTCCAAATTAGGAACATTGCTAAAATCAGAGATTTTATTTCTTTCACTGATGCAAAAACTCTAATTCATGCTTTTGTTTCTTGCCATGTTGATTATTGTAATTCTTTGTTTTCTGGTCTGCCTCAAAGTTCTTTCAATCGTCTTCAATTAATACAAAACACTGCAGCTAGAGTTCCTACATGATCCCATAWATRTCAGYACATCACTCCGGCTCTGTCCTTTTTACACTGGCTACCTGTGGTTTTTACAATTGAKTTTAAAATTTTGTTGTTTGTTTTAAAATCCTTCATGGTCTTGCACCATCTTATCTTTCTGAGCTTCTTACCCAATGCTCCCATATAATCTCAGATTCTTTAATCAGTTACTCCTTTCCATTCCCAGAGCTCAACTGGTGACAGAAGGAGAGAGGGCTTTTATGGTCAGGACTCCCAGTTTGTGGAATGCTCTTCCACTAAATATTAGACAGGCTACCTCATTGTTTTCTTTTAAATCTTTACTTAAGACTTACTATTATAATAAGGCTTTTAATATTTGATAATGTTTTTTGTTTGTTTTTGGTTTTATTGTAATTGATTTGGTACATTTTGTTTCATGTTGTCTTTGATGCTTAACTTATTTTTCAATGTAAAGCACTTTGTAACATTTGTCTAGAAAGGTGCTATACAAATAAAGTTATTATTATTATTGTTATTATTATTATTATTATTATTATTATTATTATTATTATTACTCTTTTACTAATTTTAGCATCATTTTCTAATTAAGGCTTAAAGTTTTTACAATTTTTTTTGCTTGAGACTACTGTTTTTACAGTTTTGTTCATTTTAGTTTCTAAAAACAGCTTTGTAACTTTGTACAACGGAACATTAGGACCACACAAGATTTAAAAAAATGTAATGATGAGAATAAAGTCATAACATTATGAGATTAAAGTTATATCATTATGAAAGAAATGTCATAATATTATGAGAAAAAAGTCATAATCTTCCATGATGTCAATTATTCATGACTTTTTCCTCATCATTTTTCTCCCACCTGCTGTGGACAGCCATGTGTGTTTATGAAATAGTCTGCAATGACTTTTGGGTCACTGTTAGTGTAAAAATGCCTTCAACCAAATTATGTGATGTAAATCTGTCAGTGCAGCCATTAATTGCTATATGACTTCAGTTATAATAGTCATTTGCACAATCGTTTCAAAGTCCTGCYAATTTGATGCTAACGTGCTAAAATATTAAGTATTTCTTCTAACCCATACCAAAGCACTATTTCACATATTCTCATAATATTACAACTTTATTCTCATGCAACATTTTTCTTGTAATATTACGACTTTAATATTATGACTTTATTCTCGCAATTAAAAAAGAAAAATCTCATAGTGTGACCCTAATACTCTGTTGTACTTCTGTATATGGTGTTGCTAATTTTAGCTTTTAGGTATTTTGTTTTGTAAATGTTAATTTCTGTTCTGCTTTCTTTAACTTTAATAGTTTTTATCCTCTTCAGCACTGGGTTTTTACAGAAAATATCATTTGTTCCCCAATTTAGTGTCTCTTTTTTTCTTTTTTGCATTTATTTTTGATGTGTTTCTATTTAGGTCCTTTGGGAATGGGAGTGGGATTTCCTGCAACACATCTACGCCCATGGAATGTTCTTTGCCAACTGTCTGTGTTGTGCTTGTCTGGTAGTGCACACGCGCACGCACACGCACGCACACACACACACACACAC
>NW_013952543.1:1120144-1121456 GCF_001266775.1 Austrofundulus limnaeus
CACACACACACACACACACACACACACACACACACACACACACACACACACACACACACACACACACACACACACACACACACACACACACGAATGAGCTTGTGTATGCACGCGCCCACACACGTACACCTTTTCCTTCCTTTCTCCTGACCATAGGCAGCAACAGGGAAATCCATATTTGATCTGTTTGACCTTTTGGTCAGTTAAAGCAGAAAGAGGGGCTGACATGAGCAAAAATATTTAAACAGACTGAGCAACAAGTGCCTTATTTATTTATTCAGATTTACCCACTGTTGTACCATCTCATTAAAATATTTAACTTAGATTTTCAGCTAAAATAGTGAACAACTTTAACTCCATTACATAAGATTTTTTCTTCTTAGTATTTCAACTATAATAAAAGCTTATATGAAAATGTAAAGCAGTGATCATTAAATTATGTCTATTGCACACAGTTATCATACTTGATGTAATAGAAGTAAATATAYTGTATACCCCAAAATATAAAATATTTCTAAAACAGTAGAAGAAAGGCAATGATCTATCTTTATACTCTGATTGATGGTCTGTAACTCACCACTGGTGTGCTCCCTTCAGACCGCTCAGTTCAGAGTCTTCAGCACTTGTTAGGATTCTTTTTCCAACATGTGTCTGACGATCGTTTCTGTCTGGGTCGTCTGTGAGAGTTGTGAGGGGGGGTGTCAGTGGACATGGTTTCCTGTATCTTTCTGATTGGTCACGAAGCGAGCGCCCGAGGGCATGGGCTGAGTGTAGTGCAGACCCACAGCGTGCATGTTAGCGTGTGAATTTATCACCAGGCTTTAAGCAGTGGCACCGTTTTTCACTCTTCAGCTACAGGTAATGACTGTGGTTTTCATCTTTGAAACCACCGCCTGCTGCAGCGCTGCAAACAACCACAGGAAGCTTAGTGTTTCCATTTTTCAACACAAATTTTAGCATTACACATTATCATCACATGGTTACAGTCAGACTGTAAATGTTTCTCAGGGTGRACGTATTTTTCTTTGCTGGAGGAGAGTCCAGTCAGACATGTCCATGACTTGACTCTGCTCAGTTGTGTTTCTATTTAGATATTTCTATTAAAGGTCAACATTTCCTGGTGTTACTGTTTTGTAGTTGGCAGCATCTGTGTGATCACAAACATAATGTTGTGTCTGTGTGTGACTTTAGGGCCACATGATGAGAGAAAGAAAGAAAAGAAAAGAAAAGAAAAGAAAAGAAAGAAAGAAAGAAAGAAAGAAAGAAAGAAAGAAAGAAAGAAAGAAAGAAAGAAAGAAAGAAAGAAAGAAAG
>NW_013952543.1:1121466-1127534 GCF_001266775.1 Austrofundulus limnaeus
CAATCATATTTATATTAATTAAACAGAATGAACACAACCTACAGTTTTCATTAATAACAATAAAAAAATAGTTGCATGAAAAAGTACATGAACCCTTTGGGATTTCTTGGATTTCTGCATAAATTAGTCATTAAACGTGTTCTGATCTTCATTAAAGTCACAACAATAGACAAACACAGTCTGCTTAAACTTATAGCACACAAAAAGTGATATGTTTGCATGGTTTTATTGAACACAACATGTAAACATTCACAGTGTGGGGTGGAAAAAGTATGTGAACCTTTGGATTTAATAACTGGTTGACCCTCCTTTGGCAGCAATAACCTCAACCAAACGTTTCCTGTAGTTGAAGATCAGACCTGCACAACGGTCAGGAGGAATTATGGACCATTCCTCTTCACAAAACTCTTTCAGTTCAGCAATATTCTTGGGATATCTGGTGTGAATCACTCTCTTGAGGTCATGCCACAGCATCTCAATTGGGTTGAGGTCAGGACTCTGACTGGGCCACTCCAGAAGGTGAATTTTCTTCTGTTGAAGTTATTCAGTTGTTGATTTACGTCTATGTTTTGGGTCATTGTCCTGTTGCAGCATCTCTCCTCTGCTGAGCTTCAGTTGGTGGACAGATGGTCTTAGGTTCTCCCGCAAAATGTCTTTATAWACTTGTGAATTCATTTTTCCGTTGATGACGGCAATCCGTCCAGGCCCTGAGGCAGCAAAGCAGCCCCAAACCATGATGCTYCCTCCACCATGTTTCACAGTAGGGATGAGGTTTTGATGATGGTGTGCTGTGCCTTTTTTCCTTCACACATAGCGTTGTGTGTTCCTTCCAAACAAATCAAGTTTGATTTCATCTGTCCACAGGATATTTTGCCAGTATGTGGAACAGCCAGGTGCTCTTTGGCAACCTTCAAATGTGCAGCAATGGTTTATTTTGGACAGCAGTGGCTTCCTCCGTGGTGTCCTCCCATGAACTCCATTCTTGTGTCATGTTTTACATATTGTAGATTTGTCAACAAAAATGTTAGCATGTGTCAGATTTCTGTAAGTCTTTAGCTGACACTCTTGGATTCTTCCTCACTTCATTGATCATTCTGCTCTGTGCTCTTGCAGTCATTTTTACAGGATGCCTATGCCTAGGGAGAGTAGCAACAGTGCTGAACTTTCTCTATTTGTAGACTGTCTGTCTTATCATGGACACATGAACATCAAGGCTTTTAGAGATACTTTTGTACCTCTTTCCAGCCTCATGCAAGACAACAATTCTTGAACGTAGGTCTTCTGAGAGCTCTTTTGTATAGGCATGATTCACATCAAGCAATGCTTCGTAAGAACAGCAAACTCAAAACTGGTGTTTTTTTTCTGTAAGACAGAGCACATCAAATCTCATCACATTGATTGGACTCCAGGTTGGCTGACACCTGGCTCTAATTAGCTCTTAGAAAAGTCATTTGCCTAGAGGTTCACATCCTTTTTCCATCTTGCACTGTGGATGTTTACATGTTGTGTTCAATAAAACCATGCAAACATATCATTTTTTGTGTGGTATAAGTTTGAGCAGACTGTGTTTGTCTATTGTTGTGACTTAGATGAAAATCAGAATATGTTTAATGATCAGTTTATGAAGAAATCCAAGAAATCCCAAAGGRTTCACATACGTTTTCATGCAACTCTATATCTTCTGTGACAATAAAGAGGAGTCTAACAACAGATAATTTTGGTTTTGGACCTTGTAACATTTATTTAGAGTGAAAGAGTTGAAGATGCAACAAACATATGAAACAAATGAAGGGAGTGAGAATGGGTGGTGATGTGCAGTGGATCAGACAGATAATAACAGGTGAGGCTGTGCAGTAACATGTTTAATTGAATTCTGAACATGACTTCAAGACAGCAAGGTTGTTGTAAGACTCTGCAAAGACAAGTTTAGCAGAAAATGTGTTTTCTTAGGACTTAGATATTAAAGTCCTGAAGATTTCAGATTTTGGATTCTTAATATCGCCATTAAGAGGGAGATAGATAAAGAATAAATGGCTGCTAACCAGCAAGGCCTTTATCATCAGCTCTACCAACTGAGCCACCGTGCAACAATAAATAATTATTGAATGTACATCTACAATTTAATGTCTTTTAGATTTAGCCCCATTTGAGATTGCCAGCACAATGGAACACCCACTTTGACAAATATTAATCTAAAATTGGATGTGGCAGCAGCTGGGAGTCAATCACAGCGCATATTCTGAGTCTCCCATCTTGCAATATCACATGAAAATGTGGATATATAAAAGTTTGACCAACGTGAGGTCATTTTAGTCTAAAACTTTGCTTTAAAAGGCAGTCGATAAATCATTAATTTCAAAAATGCTAGACCCCCTTATTTTATTTTATTTTATTTTATTTTATTTTATTTTATTAATTATAAACTGTTTGCTTGTTTCTTTGTTTTTCAGAGCTGGCTGGTGTAATTTATATATCTACCACTTGGTGGCGGTAATGAACCATAACATTGTTTACCAACCCTGATAAACACCAACCGTCCCAAAGAAGAAGGGGACCGAAGAAGCATCAGAAAATGGCTGCTAAAGCTTATGTTATTTATGTTATTTAAAACACTCCAACGCTAGTTATTATTTCTTTTACCGATAAGTAAGAACTGCCGACATTTATTCTGAGATGGTGTGTCTCGGATGATGATTATTAGTGGCGTCTTGCGGCGGATGTTACAACAACTGGGATTTTTTTTKGGGGGTTTGATGGTTCTTGTTGGCTAATAATAACAAAAGCGTTCGTGTGGTGTTTGGAGCGACATAAACAAACTCAGCTGTTCTTAGTCTGCAGTGATTGGCGCTGTTTGCTGTTATCCGAGTGAAATTCGAGCTTCCTGTGACTTGTTTCCTGTTTGTATGATATTACATAATGTGCCGCTAAGCTGCTGTTCTAGATGTCAAACTCGTGAACCCCTTTTAAGCTAAATAAAGCAATTTTTTTTGTACTTCGTACGACGATCTAAACCCTTGGTTTTAGCGTTGGTGTTGTTCAAATGGGAATCAACAGGGTGTACATTAGCATAGGCTATGCTAGCTTTGGTACTCTGGTTGGGTTTTCGGCGTTCTTGGTCTGGAACGTCGCCTATAAACAGCCATGGACGGCGGCCATGGGAGGCCTGTCAGGTACGTGAACGCACCACGTTTACTGTAAAAACTACACATTTGTTTTACAGCTTTTACGTAAGCTTTTTAAACTCTGACTGAGGCTTGTCAAACAGTTTAAAAGCATTTTTAATTACTTGAATCAATGCTAAACAGAAAGTATTTTTCTTTTGATGTTAAATATCCCGTAGAAAATAGTTGCACACTTTTATTTAACCTGTTTTGTGGGTGTGAGGAAATGTATTTATTTTTAAAGTTATTTATACATAATAACGAGGTCATGACTTAAAAATTGTTTGACAAAAATATCAGATGATCAGCTTTTGAAACAAATGATTTATTTGTTTGTTTATTTTTACTGGTTATCCTGTTGAAGGCAACAAAGATTATTCACCTGCCTGGCATATCTGACATGTTAGTTGTGTTTGGCTGGATCGGATACAACTGAATTTGCATTCTTTTAGTAAAAATAGTCTTTTTAAAAAAAACAGAATTTTGAAAATTGGGATAATGTTTTAGTGGATACTAGGGTTTATAAACTAGCTTAAAATACAAATAATTGGTGACTAATGAAAAAACTGTTAAGTGCAGACCTTCATATTGACTAATATTAATGTTTTTCTTCTGACAGGGGTGTTGGCGCTCTGGGCTCTCGTTACACACATCATGTACCTGCAGGACTACTGGCGCACCTGGCTGAAGGGGCTGAAGTTCTTTATCTGTGTTGGTGTGCTCTTCTCAGTCCTGGCTGTCGCTGCCTTCATCACCTTTCTATGTCTGGCCATCACAATGAAGCAATGTACGTCCTGTCTGGTCTATTCTATTTTTTAGAATCTGCAATGTTTACTGTAGTTGCTAATTGTTCGTGAAGATTGTCCTTCAAGTATTAATAACCCTCATGTGTGTCCTGTTCCACAGCTGTCACTGACCCTCGGAGCCTGTACCTGTCTTGTGTGTGGAGCTTYTTGACCTTTAAATGGTCTTTTCTCCTGGCGTTGTACTCGTACAGATACCGACAGGAATTTGCAGACATCAGCATCCTCAGTGACTTCTAGTCAGTGGGATTTTATAGACTTTAATGGAGCTGATCACTGAGCTTTGTAACCAAGAAGAAGGAAAACGGTCATGGCAAGATAAACAAGTCAAGTGACTTTGACAACATGAAGTTGCACCTGTTAAACAAGTTTTTTTCTCTCTCTTCCTTGTCTTGTAATGTGTTCTCCCACTTTGCCACTCGTTTTAGTTACAAAGACATGCGCTGCACTCTCCAACGCAAGGAGCTTTTCAGACTTCAGTTTCGGATTGATTTATTATAAAACTGCTCCTGTAAAGGAAATCACTATCACAGTGAGGTTGTGAACTCGTGAATACAACAAGCAAAGTCAGTTTTTACATGAAGCAAAAATGATCTGAACCAAAAAAATAAAAAAAAGTTCTACCTGAATTCATAAAAAAAGTAGGTAAATGCATTGTATTTACTCGGAGTGCTTGTTTGTATCAAAACAAACAAAAGAAAAACAGAAATTACGCATCTACAATGTGATGAAATGCTTGTTTAATGTCCAAAAGTCTTGTAGCAGTTAGCATTTAGATTTGTCACAATAACACAGATCTGGTTTTTGGTATGCCTAAATCTCAACTAGTTTTGATGCCAGAGCACTTTTACTGCTGTGTGTGGAGCTTTTAAACAGGTCCAGCTGTAAAATACAGCTGTAGGGATGTAAAATGGTGACTATATTTACACTTTAAAGCTGACTGTCAGTTGAAGTTGCCTGTCAGTTTCCTTGGWAAAGTTTGAATTGTTTCCTACTTTTGTTTAGAAAGGCCAGAAAGTTCCTGATTTCCTGACATCTCTCCAGCGAYGTTTCTTGGCATGTTTCAGGTTTTACACCCAGTTCTACCTGCTTTTACAGTTACTGATCCATCATCTGTTGCAATATCCTCTGCTTTTGTGGTGCATTGAAATCACAAGCACCATTACATTTAAACAAAAAATAACATTGACATTAAATCTCAGTATCAGTCGTAGTGATATCTTTGTCAGCTTATTTAAGAATATTCAGTCAGATATAAAGCTTTCTTTAAGATTGTAATGTTGATTTTTGTGGAAGCTTTAGAAATGTTTATCATGCTTTGCAGAAAGGATGCTGTATAATGTGCTTTTCAGTGTTTTTTCCACAAGAGGGAGATGCTTTTCTTTTAAGTCTGTTTGATGCCCCTTACATTCCTGTTTTAGAGAAAAACAAACATTTGATAAAAATAACTGCACTTTAGCCAATGACGTCAAAGCCCTTGTTTTGCACAGCATTACTGCTACAATTGAACAAGTTTGACTCTGTTTGTCTTTTCCTTTTTAAGTGTTATTTTAAATCACTAATTTCCCATGTTGAGTTGCAATGCACAGTTTCTGCTAGGCTTTAGATTTGSTTTAGTGTCAGCTGTAGCTCATGTCCACTTTTTATCATGCACTGTGTGAAAACGTGTGTTTATCAATGAGTGAGTGAATGTGAGGATACTACATGTAMATAGAAACTAAAACCATTAAAGTTGCTTTCATTGTTAATTTTCATTTTTTTTTAATCAAACACAGATGCCACATTTTTATGAAACAGCATAGATAAACATTGATCTTTGTGACTCTGGATGCACTGAGAGCTAAAGTTACATACAAACAAAATGCTTCTAAAGGTTCTTCATTACTAAACAGGATTTCCAAGCCATTTTCAAAGATATGGAATTTGAATTGATTRATTTACAGTTTGGAGTAAGTAAAAATACATAGATAACAGAAGGGTCTTGATGCATCTTAGTAATCCAGGTAAAAAAATCAAAAAGAAAAAAATTGTATAGGTCTTCTGGACGGGTTCTTCTCTAATGAAACGTTTCGTCTCTCCTCCAAGAGACTTCTTCAGTCTGAGA
>NW_013952543.1:1127880-1141292 GCF_001266775.1 Austrofundulus limnaeus
TCTCAGACTGAAGAAGTCTCTTGGAGGAGAGACGAAACGTTTCATTAGAGAAGAACCCATCCAGAGGACCTATACAATTTATTTCTTTTTGATAACAGAAGGGGGTTGCTATTTAGTTCCCCGTTTCATTTTATGAGGTAGAATTTTTTGTTTCTTTAAAAAAGGTACTAAAACAACATGATCTCCTTTTGGGTCAAAGTCTCAAGTTTGATTCATCAGTATTTTGGTTTTGAGTTACTTATCAAAGGGATTTGCACCCTTCATGCTTTAAACAGTATTTTTACTACCCCTTTAGATAAAATTTGCTTGAATCTAAAAAATCTATTTGAACCTTAAAGTAAAAATGGCAAATTGTCAAAAATCACAATGTCAAAAAAAAAAAGAAAAGAAAAGCATTTCATCTTCATCTACTCTCTCTTTCATTAAAGAAGAAACTATTCAGAAGACCTGTTTTTTTTACTTGGATTACTGAGATGCATTAGGACAATGTTGCGATGTAAAATTTTCTTTCCATTAGAAATTTTAGGACTAAGAGAAAAAGAAACCTTTGCAGTGTGTATAGCTTGTTTAGAAGTAAGCAAACAAGTTTGAGACTTTCCAGTATTTGTGAAGACTTAGTAACAGACGAGGACAGTGTGGTGGCTCCGTTTTTAGCCATATTGAACCCCATCTGGGTTTGCATGTTCTCTCTGTGCGTGTGTGGGTTCTCTCCGGGTACTCTGGCTTCCTCCCACAGACCAAAAACATCAGGCTAACTGGTAATTCTTCATTGTCGTGTGAGTGAGAAAATGAATAGTTCTTTGTCTCTATGTGGTCCTGTGATGGACTGGAGGCCTGTCCAGGGTGTACCCCACCCCTCACACAGTGATTGCTGGGCATGGGAACCAGCAACTCCCTTGACCCTGAAAGGAAGAAGTGGGGATGGATGGATGGATGGATGGATGGATGGATGGATGGAGGGATGGTAACACAAGCTACTCACTGACAGTGTTCATAATTCAGTCCTCAGCACTTTTTATTTTGACAGGACAAGACAGTGAACTTCACCAAACAGACTTTTCATGTTATATTGCAGTATACCTGCAGATAGTTAACACTGTGATACACTTTTTCCATTTGTTTTAAAGTCTTGTGGTTTTATGATGCTTAAAACATACAAATAATAAAACCATACTTATGTCAAAAGTGACTTTACAATCAACAACAAAAACATAATAGATACTTACTTGGTCTGGAAAAGTATGAAAAAGGTTTCAGCTGGAAAATGTGTAGGAATCCTGACTAAAGTACAGTTGTCACATGGGTGTGTTTGACTTTTAAGTACAGTTTTCATTGTTTTAGCAGTATTGATCAAATATTTTATATAAAATGGCCTTTTTATTTCACTAGGAATATAAAACTGGTTTTAACTCAATGTGCCTTGTTAAGTTGCCGGAAAAAATGATATACATATACGGTAGGCTACAGCATGTCCCCTGTTTTACTGTGGTAACAAACTAAACTAATTTAGGAAAAGAAAGACATTTTACTAGCAGATGAGATGATGAAAAGCAAAAAAAAGTTATTTAACAAATATTTTAGCTGTTAATATTTAGGATTAGATTTTACATTTAAAGACTTTTACCTAATTGTTATTGTTTTTTGTTTGTAGGCCTATAAAACAAGCAATCGCCCTGTGACAAATCTCAGATAAGTGGAAGATTAGGTACAGTAAGAAAGAAAAAAAAGGGGATGTAAGGAAATAAAACAAAAATAATCACATCTTGACCTGATCCCTCTTTATCACCCACTGTCACAATAATTGTTATTTATCCCTATTTCTCTGTGTGAGTGTCTTTGAGCAAAAAAAAAAAGGTAAATGGACTGTACTTAAATAGTGCTTTTCTATTCATCCAGGACACTCAAAGTGCTTCACACTACAATCTGTGTCCTCATTCACCCGTTCACACAGATCTCTACAAAGCTAACATTYACAATCATCTGTGGAGACTAATCAGTGCCAATCACATTCATATACTGATGGGACACACATCAGAGGCATTAAGTGTCTTGCCCAAGGACACATCAACTGAGACAGCTGGACGGGGCATCGAACCAGCAACCTTCTGGTTCCAGGATGACTCCCCTAACCCCGTCTGCAGCTGCCCAATAATAGTTATAAATTTACATATTATTTTCAGCACTCCAAGACCACAAAGTTCTGAAACACTGATTAGCCAAATAAACRTTTTAATCTGCCAAGTAACTGTGTGACTGGTTATTAGACTCTGACCAGCACCCACAGAAACAATACCAGTCTGTGGAAGCTCTGTGCTGAATACATGCTGTTAGTTGAAGAAATCTAGTTTATATAATTCATATCGCATGTAGGGACACACTAGTGGGCAAAATCAAAATTCATAACTGGATTTATAAAAARTGTATTTTACATTTTCCTTCCTCTTACCAGGGAGGGTTAGCACCCCCTATGGCCCAGTCGCCACTGACCTGAGCAATAAGCTGATGATGATAGGTGCTCTGAGACTCAAAACTGCCTACGTTTCAGAAACTGTGAGGTGAACCTGCTGAATGAGCAGAGCTCCTGTAATTAACTCAGACTGTGGATGGCCTCAGCTGTGAGCTGCAGCCATGTTCAACAATCTGCCCAAGTCCCAGCGGCTGCAAGACACTGCAAACAAGCTTACCGTAAAAAAAAAAACAATGATCACACCATATTAGCAAATTTTTGGCTTTGCTTTAGAACCCATGTATCAAATACAAGGCCCATGGGCCATAGGTGGGCTGTGGGTGACTTCTGTCAGGCCTGCATGCCAAAAGCCCCGTGAAAAAAATAATTATTATTTTTGCTAAATACGGTATAATAATAATTTTGCTTTCAAAGGTAAGTTATAAATGAATAATTCTTGGCCAAAAACTACAAAATAAACACATTTAAAAGGTAAAGGACAACAACAYTTTTCTTGCCCCTGAGCTGTTGGATTTGAAGAACTGTGGATCTTTGAGCAATTTAGTTGAATAACCTTGTATTAATGTCTCAAAATAAGCTGTTTTAAAGCCAACATTGACCATAAACTAAATCTCCCATRATGCATGTCAATTGTGCATGGGAACTCCCAGTAAGAAAGTGGGAGAATTCAGAATTCAAGGCCCTTTGAGGGCCACCTCTCATGTAGCCCTCAGTGGAAATGAATTTGACAACCCTGCTTTAGAAACTCAACTGAAGACCACAGTTATGATATATATTTTAGCCAACTTTCAAAAAACAAGTTATGATGCTGTGCCAAATGTTAACAGAACAGAACAAAGTGATGTGCAAATTTAGTTTATATATTTGTTTAACAGGGACAGCACAACAATAAGCCTAAGCAATAAATGTGCTTATTGAAACTCAGTAGTTGGCACCACTCACAAAAAATATCTTTGTCCTCTAAAAAATTTACAAAATCAATTTAATATTTATCATTGTTTTCTCAACTTGAGTTCAACTTCAGTTTTTTAAATGCATATGTCTTAAGTGGTTATATTGACATAAGATCTTTAATGAACATTAAATTTAAGTGACTGACTTGGGCCTCGGCACAAAACTTTTTCACTCAAGCCTTTAATTAATTAATTAAAAAGTAACTTTAGTAATTGCATTTYCTGCAGTTTCACTGTCATTTATTTTAGCCTCCAGGTGCCTTTGCTGTTTTTTCTGAAGGCCTTGAGGCAGATTTCTTTAACCCTAGCAACAGATGATGCTTGAAATATGACTGAATAAAAGCTTTAAAATAAATATGAGTTATTGGAAACAGGGCAGTCAGGAGAAAAACTGAAACGACAAGAACTGATATTTCAAAAGTAATAATATTTGTTGAGAATTTTGATTTGTGTCCTCAAGTTACTACTGTTGTTTTTGTTTGCAGTGCAATGATTTGATTTGTCCACTATGTGTCACTAGTCTACTGTTTCCAGAGTCAGTGTAAAGGTTCAGTTCTGCTGTTCTGTTAAATAAAAGGAGGAGGTGAAGAGAAAAGATATTTGACTCCATCCAACATTATTCCTTCAGGTTCATCGCTGTGGATGCTGCCATGCTTTACATTAATAGTAGAAATACTAGTAATAATAAATAAATAAAATATACACTAAAATATAGTGATTCTGACAGTGTCCGAGCCAGCAGAGAAGGCGTTGCTGGCCCTGACAGACCACCTTTATGATGAGGGAATGTTATCATAGCAAGAATCTCAAAAATGTCGATTTTGCAAAAAAAAAAAAAAAAAGCTCCCTCCCCCGTTAAAAAAATGCCTCACCCCCACCCCCCCAACACCCAAAGGGAAAAACAAACTCTCAATTAAAAGAGCTGTCACTGCTGAAGCCATCCTTCTCCCTCCAGATTAAAAAACAACTCCTGGTCATTTTCACTTTAAAATGTTTTTCTCAGTTTTGTCATATTTAAGGGATTAAGAGGACACTGGGTTGTTTGATTCTGAAATGTGCACTATGCAGTGACTTAGCTAAACACAAGATATTCCATCATATTTTAAATGTAACCAYTGTTTCATTAAGTGTGTAATTTATTTTGTACCGTTAAAATTACTTTAAATCACATTTATCACGCTTCAGCCTTCATGAAACAGCATTTTATATACTATTACCTTATTGTTGCCACAGCTGCACACAGAAAATTTTAGCAAAGCAGAAACAGTGCTGCATATGAGCAAGCTAAACTTTTGTTTTTGTAGTGTGGTGCTTACAGTCCTGTGGTGTGAAACCCAGCAGCAGGCTGTCAGTGCTGTTGGGATGCCTGTGATGCATGAATGGATTTATGAAGCTTTTAAGGTCATCCTGAGGTGTTCTGGCACACATCTGCTCCTCCAGGTCTCTGCAGTAAATTGGCATCACAAGTGATTACAAGGTTTCTATGGCCATCAGCTTGAATTTGGAGCCATGAGAAGGTCTCTCATCACTAACTGTGAGGGAATAGATGTCGCTTCGTGTGTGTTTGTGTATTTAATCTCACCTGAAGCGCATTTTTTTCTTTGTCCTTCTCATTGATCTTAGACTATTTTATTCACCTTGGTAGAACGTTTTGATTGTTGTTGGCACATGGACACCATTTATTCATGCTGTCCTACACCTCTGCATTTAAAGGGGGTAATTAAGAATTTTTTAAATTGTTGTTCTTTAGAAATKTTGTCAGTAATCAATATCTTACCTGCAGTGGAAACCACCAATAGTATTATCAGTTTGCATATCAAGCAGAAGTTGTTTCAGGGGAAATGAGCTAACACGTAATCAAAGTGGCGTCAGCTCCAAAGTCCACCTTTGCTGTCTTAAAATCATATCATTCTCCAAAATAGTATGTACTTTTTTATGAACCTTTAAAGGGATCCCCAATTAGTTGTAACATTAGACTTTATTTGATGAACATATATTTTTACTGTAAAATAAAGACTGTAAAAATACTGTAGGATGTTTAGTTTTTATAATTTTTAAAAATATGTTTAACACGGATGGAGCCATTTTATTTACACACAAAGCATTCTGGGTAAATGATGACATTGATAAGTCCTTGGTGTGAGTGAGCTATATCCACCCTGAAGGTTAATCTTGGACAATATCTGATGATCGACTCTTTTAAATGAAACCAGAGAGCGTTGACAGAGAGGAGAAGGTAGAAATGACTCAGTCTGTAACTGAAAATATGGATGGAGGACAACAGAGCTGCTTCATGGAAGAAGAACCTCAGCTTAGCCTGTTAGCCTTTGCGCTAGCGCCCACACTATATTGCCCTTGAAAAAGAGATCTGAGATCTCAATGGGATTTGCCTGGTAAAATAACAGTAAATAAAAATAAATAAAATGTATTAGCTCGGTGCTAGCCCGACAAACTAACAAGCTAAACTGAGGTCCTCCATCCATATTTTCAGTTGCAGACTGAGTCATTTTTGTGTTCCCCTCTCTGTCATGTGGATGGAGGACCTCAGTGACGAGAGGAGAATGTGTAGCGCTGAGCTAATACATATATATGGTGATAGCGTCGGGGCTAAATCTAAAGCTAACAGGCTAAGCTGAGGTTCTTCTTCCATGAAGCAGCTCTGTTGTCCTCCTATATTTTCAGTTACAGGYTGAGTCATTTCTACCTTCTCCTYTCTGTCAACGCTCTCTGGTTTCATTTAAAAGAGCCGATCATCAGATATTGTCCAAGATTAAACTTCAGGGTGGATATAGCTCGCTAGCAGCCTCGCACTGAGGACCTATCTGCGTCATCATTTACCCAGAATGCTTTGCGTGTAAATAAAATGGCCCCGTCCATGTAATATATTTTTAAACTTTTAGTTTAAAAATTATAAAAACTAAACAGCCTACAATATTTTTACAGTCTTTATTTTACAGTTAAAATATATGTTTATCAAATAAAGTCTAATGTTACAACTAATCATGGGTCCCTAAAGTACTGTTACTTTTTCATTAGGCAGTCTTTTACATTAGGGTCCACGCCAAGTTCTTCAGGTATCTGTTTTTAATTGGCTCTACAGACCCACACTATGACCCCACAAAGCCAATTTTTTATTTTTGCTTTTTATTATTTTCTTAGCAGTTGTGTTTTTGAAAATGTAATGGAAAAATACTTTTTGTTTTAAGCCAGTAATTCATGACATACCTGAATGACRTAGTTTGTCATGGCACCTTTGTCTGTAAATATGATCATAACCAAAACAAGATTTACTAACAGCAATCACTCTTCTTTATCACTTGTTTTTATCTGTGTTTTCCTTTGACCCAGCAAGGTGTTTAGGATGAAATCATGCTTTATTAAAATGACATATTGGTGTTTGTTAAACAGTATATACTGAGGCCTTTGAACAGCCTCAGGGGGAGCAGAGGATAGCACTGATTTCTAATAGAGAGCTGAAAGCTTTTGCGTTAACTTTTGTGTTTGAAGGTTTCTGCATTATAGCAGCAAAATGAATGATTAATGGTAAATGCATTGAACCAGTGCCGGCTCTAGCCATTTTGGTGCCCTAGGCGAGTTGTAGCGCGCACCCCCCTCTCCTGCCCCACCCCAAACTATGTCCCACCCACCCCAATTTGAACCCCTAAAACAAGTTTGACAGTGTAAGGTACTATGGTAAACTTATATTTATTGTTTTAACACAAACATACATCACACAACAAATTAAATGAATAAAGTACATATAATTAAACCAAAAGACAAGGGTAAAGAAAAGACCCTGTTCCCAATTTGTGCAAAGATWTAGAAGGTCTTCTCTTTTTTCAAAACATAAGTCTGATTTTACATCATATGGTCCTCTGCTGACAAACTCAGTCCTCACTGTGTCAGAAAAACACTAAATATGTTTAGATCTGCAATTAAACTTAGTTAAATTAAATTTATTTAAACTTAATTAAATTTAATTTAATTAAAATAAATTAAATTTATTGAAACTTAATTAAATTTATTTAAACTTAATTAAATAAAAATTATTTTATGACTTCAATGCTCAGATCCACATAAATTAAATTAATGATAATCTTAAATTTAATCTGCAAACAGTTCAGTGTCACAAGGCACAGGGAGAAAGAGGTGAAGAAGTGACTGATCTGTGAGTCAAACACAGCTGGGTCCAGAGATTTAGTTTAGAGAGACAGTATCAGAGAAAAACATTACAGTAAATATTACATCCCGCTTTGTAAACCAGACAGAAGCAGTGGCAGCTTTGCGCATGCGTGATTCATTTGCAACGGTCTCCTCTCAGCTGACTTTAGCCGGGGGTGGGGGTAGGAGTGGAGGGAGCCGCACGAGGCTTCAGTGACTCGGACGGCTTTAGGAAGGGGGAGGGGGCTCACCTCCACGCTCCCTGCTTGCGGTGGAACGGAGGAGGAAAGGCAAAAAGTGCTTGGAAAATGCTGTTGCTCATAAAAGTCTCTAAAAACACCAGGTACAGTCGCTAGATTTGTCGCTAGTCACTAGCGGGGTTAAAAAGTCGCTAGATCTAGTGACAAAGTCGCTATGTTGGCAACATTGGTCAGTGCAGCGTCAATCAAATGAGAGAGTGGGTGGGGGTGATTGTTGCATGGGGGGGGGATGTTTTTTGGGTAGAGAAGTTTATTTTTCCTGTAATACTTCATTATTGTTTTTTAAACAAAGCTAATTGAAAGGGGCGCCGAGCGGAGATACAACCAGGATTTACAAATAAAAACTTTTTTCTGCTGCAGTTTGGTGCCCCCTCCAGCAGATGGCGCTCTAGGCGACCGCCTAATTCACCTATGCCTAAAGCTCTGGATTGAACTTAAATAGGATCTTATCAAGTCCATACAGACAGCAAAGCACTTTACACTACAGTCATTCACTCATTCACACACCTACATACACCCATTCACACACTGATGGTGGTAAGCTACAGACACAGCTGCCTGGGGCACACTGACACATTTCTATTAACATAGTGTATTTTCATGTCACCTAAATTGTATCAATAGTTTTATATGTTAGTTGTGAAACACTCTTGTGTAAATATGCACATAATATCTCAGTTACATGTGCAGCACATGATGCATACTTTAAGTTGAAGTCAGTAAGTCACTTTCCCTTAAAGCAGACTTGCAGGATTATACTTGGCACCTCAGTCATTTTTTGCTAAATGATGCTACTCCTCACAGACTTTATCCCATTTATGCTGTATGATTTTTATGCTAAGATTGACCCTTGCTTTGTACCTCTATGATGCACTTCTTTTCTTTTTAATTAAATATTACTCGTAACAAGCTTTAACCGTTTATTTATTTATTTTCAAAGAAATTATTATGAGTGTGACCCTCTTGATTTTCAGCCATACAATTAGCCAGCAGCTATGGAAAAACGAGTAACCTCCAGAGGTCAAATGTTGAATAGACTGAATTATGAAACACTTTGAGGTAAATTCAGCTTCAAGCAAAATGCTTTATATTATATCGCTGGTGTTCCTTTCCTGTAATTTCACATTCAAATAAAAATTAATCTTGCACCCTTTTGCACAACCATTTACTGAAATGGTTTAATTAACAAAACCTCTTAAAAAAAACTGGAGACCGAGAGATTTTTATATTAAATTTATTTATACGCCTGGTGGTTTCACACCACTGGGACTAATTGCTGGGTGTCAGTAGGTATCTCTTCATTTAGTCACTGGACCTCATCACTTAGTACTCGAAAAATTTTCACTGAGAAAATATTCAGTTCTGACCTTTGGAAAATAAAATTAAAAACTGAGGCCCATTAATAAGGACTCAGTGAGGCTTGTTTCATTAAGAGACTGTAGCTGAAATGACTTTGGGCTTGCAAGATTTATTTAAGACAATGGGGACGAAAGGGATAACAGCAAAACACCCCTGGAGGATTAAATAATGGAGGGTTTGACATTGATCAAGCGTCAGTGTTTAGTGCTTTGCAAATGCTTTTTTACAGACCTGAGTTTGGGCGGTGGGTGAGTGGGGGAGCAGCTATATTCTGCTTCATTACCAACCGGTTTTCAGCCACGAAACCATAAATCTTGATTGTGAAACGTCAGCAAAACCTCTTTGGATGGGGTTTGTTTAGAGAATCGCTGAAAGCAAATCTGACCACCGATAGCTGGTAATAATTAATGCTCTGCATTGTCTCACGCTCGTCATTTGGCAGCAATTAAATGCACTAACAATAGAAAACTCTCACATGAATAATCGAGGCAAGAATTTTTTTTCGCATCTGAATCACTTATTGGGGGGGGGGGGGTTAATTATTTATAGCAAACAAATCTAATACATTCTGTCATAATTATATTAAATTTTATCAGTGTTCGTTATTTCAAAAGAGATTAACCAGCGGAAAAATAATAAAGTGTTTGAAGCTGAAACAGCAGAAAAGCTGGGTGAAATTTACCACTGGGACACAAATTTGCAGTTTTTGTGTGAGAAAGTGAGGAGCGTTTTCAGTCCTTCAACACATCAAAGTGAGAGATACTGTTTGCGCTCCTGTCTTCTTAACAGACAGAAAAACCGAAAGGAAGATCTGCAGCAGCCGGCTCCTCATTGAGCTGTTCACTATCAGCAGGGAAATTACACAAGACACTGGAAAACAACGCAGTGTGGTGCAATGCTGGGGGAACTCATTAGAACACTGCCAGCCTGGGAAGAAGTCACATGATGCTTTGCAGTGTGTCATCGTGGTTGTTGTCAGTGTTTGTTACACAATCATCAGTTTATAGCTGGTGCACTTCATTTACTTTGAGAACTGCACAATAATCCTACAGGCCACTTGTCAAGATTTCCACTTCACTTCAAATATTTGCTCATAAAAGACGGTTAAAAGTAAGGAATGACTTAGAAAGTAAAGGTTTAAGAGAGCCATCAGCTTTAATTTGTTTGCATTTTTACAAGCACGTAATGTGGAAAAGTCAGACACGAAGAGGTGACGAGTGTTTCCCAGCTGCTATTTCACATCAGAGACAAAAAGCACCATGTCTGGATCTTCACAAGTGTTTTTAACAAGTAGCTGAAACCATTAACCACAGAGTGCACCCTTCTTAATCTGCATAATGTGGCARAATCATTAAGCATTTGCACATTAAGGGTATCATACAGTCCACAAGCAATGTTTCTGAGCTTGAAATTTAGACCAGTTTAGTTTTCGCTCCCTTTGTCTCAAATCTCTTGGGTATTTGTGTTTGTCCCTGATGCAGAATCACACCTGTATGAAGCCCAGAGGAGAGCTCTGCAGCTTTTATCTCAGGAAATCCACTCYCTGCGGCTGGCAACCCACACGAGCTTTTCCCACTTTGTTTATCTGTTGTATCAAGGGAAAATAAACCCAACAGTGCTTCATTAAAGTAAATCAAATTAAATTAGATGATAAGCATCAAAACAATAAACACGGCAGATTTTAGTAAAAAAAAGTGGATTAATCTTCAATCAGCTGTTTTCATTTTGAAAACACAAAAAATTACTTTTAACAACGTATTCTGAATTTGTATGGAAGTTGGAAGAAGACACGGTTAGAAATGATCTTTTGTGATGTTTTCTCAAGATAACACAAAAAATAATTAATTTTGAAAACAAAGTAGACACTTTTACACACCCAAACCGGCTTACCTTTTTACAGGTTTTCTGTTGTGGTTCTAGTTCAGCACTAGGCTGCTTCATAATTCATAATTAAATTGAAAAAAGCACTTCATCTAATATCAGCAGTCAACTGATACAAGCAAAAATAAAAGTTGCGCAAAGGAACATAAGAGATCATTTCCAAGATAATGAAACAAACACAAGAAACCTTTTTGCACCATTTTTCTGGTTGATTCAAAAATCGAAATGAAAAACAATCTTGTGAAAACAAAACTCATTTTATGACATGATATAATTACACCTTGGTCATTTAAAATAATAAAATAGTTAAGTAAATCAAATCACATACAGCTGTTCTCAGCTGTAAATCTGAAAGGCTTTTCTTTCTTTAGTATTTACAGGCATTTAAAAGTGATTAAAGAATGGCATTGTAACTTCCAGGAAGTTTCACAAGGCATCCTCATTTTCACCATATACTGCAATTTATCATCAATATTAAATTCTCTCAGTTGTAGCAAAAGCCTGACAAGAGTTTCAGAGGCTCACTAGAACCATCTGTGGGTCTGCAACACAGCAGAACCATCTACCTGATTCTGTTTGGGATTTTATAGAAAATGCAATAAGCACATGAAACAACATCACCAAATAACTATGTATTTTGTTTCTATCACAGCTTTATATTGTTAAAAAACATTTTAACAGCCCTTAAATTGATATATTTTTAATATAAAAATCTCTATTGAGATGAAAGTGTTGCAATGGTTTGTCTTGACCACATGATGGCACTGTGATATAATCTGTAAACCCGCCTTTTTAAAGCGCCATTCTTAGCGGCACTAGAAACTTTGACGAATCCCCTGAAGAAAAACACGAATGACAAAGTTGTGAAGGCTGGAGCAGAGGCGATTAAAAGAAAGTATGACTTTAAAAGAGCTGGTGTTTTGTGATCTTGCTTCCTGTGATCCATAAATATTGAGCAAAAGAAAAGTGATGCTTGAGCAGGGACTGCAGCACCTCTGTGGCGCTGCAGATGAATGAGGATGCAAATAGAGGGGAGTGGGGGGGCTTAAAGCCTTTAGTGGCACTAAGCACACCCCAGAGGCTGCGGCGCAATCTTCTGCCTCAGCAAATCGTGGACGCAGCCTCACAGTCTGAGCATCCCCATGGCACACATTACATCCAGTCCATCTACATTTTCATCCAGACAAACACTTGACTCCATATGCTAAGTTGAGCTAATAACAAGAGACAGATGCGTCCACCTCTGAGAATCCAGTTTGATAAGCTGCTGCTCCACAAACTATAAAATACCTAAACCAAACCACCGGGATGAAAAAGGAGGGAAAAAAAGCTCTATTTTACATGAGAATGGATGTGCCTGGAAACCGTACCCTCATATACCAGCTTCGTCTGGCCTGTAAATGTCAATTTCATGTCAGATTCTTTCTCTATTCATCCATGTGATTGCTTCTCCCTTTGCATGAGAATAGACTGTTGGTCTATTCTTCAAATTTCTGTAAATGAAAGACATCTTAAAGGTTGGGCTCAGAGACAATCACATGGTCAGGCTCCGCTTTATAGATTATGAATCCACTAGGCTATAAAGTTACATTTCTGACATTTTTATGTTTCTGCAAAAACACCATAAACTGATCATGTGGAGCTTTGGGGGATTTTGGTCATTTCTCTGAGCATTCCAGTCTGACTTAGGGGAGAATTTGCTGGGATTTCCACTCCTGGGAGGGTTGAAGATYGGGACAATGGGCCTCATGCAAGAACCGTTCGTACGCACAGATTTGTTCTTAAGTTGTGTGTACGAGTGATTTAGGAGAATTTGTGGCGTTCACCAATGTTTTCGTATTCTAAGATTTTCTTCAGATATGAACAAAATTTACGAGTGGTCCAGACCTGTCGTATATTTTACCAGCAGTCAATCTGCAGTTATCCAGACGGATTTCCCTCCCTATTAACTTTATATTTCGTTAGTTTGAAGATATTTTGAGTTGAAAATAAATCACACTCCATAATTATGTTGACAATAGGCTATTCTGCTTGAATTAGAGTTATCATTTTAAATGTGATAACTTAGACTAACAATATAAATTGTCCGTTCGTCCGTTTTCCGCTGCTTATCCGGGATCGGGTCACGGGGGCAGCAGCAGAGAGACCCCGCTCTCCCCAGCGACACCTTCCAGCTCGACCTGGGGGACTCAGAGACGTTCCCAGGCCAGAGGGGATACATAATCCCTCCAGCGAGTCCTGGATTTTCTCCAACTCAAACATTTTAAAATACTTATTTCAGAACCGCAACTGAGACCACTTGAGACCGTAGGTCGGTGCGCAGTGCCGTGT
>NW_013952543.1:1141809-1159263 GCF_001266775.1 Austrofundulus limnaeus
GATGAGTACGTAAGGAATTTAATATAAGACTTTGGCCCCGTTTACACGATGCCAACAGCCGTTGTTCTGTCTGAAACCGGAGTTTTCTAAATCCTGGTCTCAGAGTGGAGAATTTCAGGAGCACCCTCTGTGGAGGTGAGAAGCACCCCACAGATGTGAAAGCAGGCATGTGTAAACAGCCGGTGTTCTGACGATCTGTGCTACCTCGTCAGATGTTGCTACCGTAGCGGGGCTCGATGGCCAGGTCTTACTGTCAGTGCTACCCATCGAAAACTGCTACCGTCACGTTTATAAAAATATCATAATCGGATAAAATTCTTTGAGTGATGGTGTTAATGAAGTGTAAGCTTAGGAGTTCTGCTTAGCATAGCCATGGAACAATTACACAACAAAAACCTTTCTAAAATCACAAGAATATCACTTCCTTCCCCAGAATATCCAAACTATTCAAAATGAAAAGCTAACATGTGGTTGACACCAAACAAAGAGTCATTTGTTGTTTACAGTGTAATAATGAGACATCAAACTAAAATCATTGACAAATATTTCCACAAGCCATCGATATAAACTTATAAGTGATGCTAAACAATGGGACTAATTTCTTGTTTACAGTATGGTAATATTGCAAACAGCAAAAGAGCCATTCATGTTAATACGTTTGAGTAACATAGCAGCTTAACAGGTAGCACATATTTTTAAGAAATTTGCTGAGCAAGCAACATGTGACGTAACATTGGTCTGCACATGCCCATTGCCACAAGGTAAGATGGCCTGATGGATAGCACAGACCGTCAGAGCACCGGCACACAGCAAAAGTTTATTCTAAGCTAACAACACAACAAATTCCAGACAGCAGTGTGTTTTTTCTTTTGCTCCCCCTTTGCAGCTTGTAAAAGCAAAACACAAAAATCATCCTAGGCCCAAAGTAACTTTATCTTTTTCACTAGGTTCGGACATACTGTAACTGTGATCATGCAGCCGATGCATGATCAGAGCATGAGTGACACCAGCATCAGGGTTCCCAGAAAATAAATAAATAAATAAATATTTGTGCCCATTTTAGCTAAACACAACCCACGCCTTATCTTACAAAACCCTCATAGCGTATATGCTTATGTCATTTGTGACCAAATATGTCTTGGGTAATTATGCCATAAGGCTAACAATATATGACTGAGTGAGTCGTAAATATACAGCATATCTGCTGTTTGGACTCAAAATATGATCATTTTAAAGGAACAGTAAAACAGTTTACTATGTCCCATTTGACAACCATGTCTGATACATTACTGCAGTGGTTCCATGTAAACGAGTGGTTTTTTGATGTATTCATCCAAGAAAACATTAGCATTTCCAGAGACCGGTCTCGTCTAAACAGGACCTTACGTTCACACTGCAGTTCTTAGATTAGATACCTTTGCTCAGATCTTTATTTATTTATTTATTTGTGGTGTAACACATTATTATTAAAATGTGACTTCAGTATGAACCATTAACAGTTCAGAGGTGACCAAATGTGCGCAGAAGAAGTGATGTGACACTCAGCGGGCTTTGTTTGAGGAAGTAACCACTCAAGCTACATGTGTGAGTCTGAAGTTCTTGTGCAATCAGAAACGATAAATTTATTATCTGCTTAGGTTCAGCATTTACATTTATTCTTGCCTCTTGACAGATTATCGGGTGCAGGATTTAATTTTCAAAGTGGATCAACCATCGAAAGTTAAAACAAACTCAATATTGATCCCAACAGGAATTGACACAGTCTGACACCAACTCAGCATCACGTGTTGCTGTAGATTCTTAGTCATCCTGGGAAACGAAAAGACGAAGCGACTTCAGTTCTGCAGCTGAAGACATTGTTCTGTATGGAAACAAAAAAAACACATTTATTCATATGGTTATAACTTGTATAATTATAGTTTTTTTAATTATTATGATCCCCACTAAGCAAAGCAGGCTTTTATTGTTTTTGTACAGTTTATTTTATTTTTAATTATTTAATTTTTTTATTTATTTTTTGGGTTTGTTTGTTCTTTTCTTTCTCAGAGAAATTTGGTCAACCATAGCACAGAAACAGCTGCACCTGGCAGCATAAGGTTTGGTAGGAATATACCTGGGACCCACCTACACTGCACTAACAAATGGTTTTTCGAATGACCCCATATTTTAAGTGGGGTGCTCTTTTAAAAGATGGTGTCTGCACATGTAAAAATGTTTATAGCTCTAAAACTGTTCAACATAGGAACTTTGGTGTTCAGCTCTGTGTTACTTAGTTGGTTTGAACCCCAGGATGCTAGACTGAGTGAGGGTGGCAAAAAAAAGGTTTATTAAAGCAACAAAAACAAAAGAGCTGACGTGGCAGCAAACAAGAGTCTTGGCTTGGCCTGAGACAACCGTAAACAGAGAACAAGGATCTGACAAAGACTGAGGACAAAGGACAGAATATAAAAGAAGAACTAATGAGGTAAAACAAGAAACACCTGGGGAAGAAACATAAGGATCAGGTGTGAGTGGGTGGGGCTAGAGCAAAGGCAGACAGGAGGAAAAGACAGAAAAACTTAGAATAAATCATAAGCACAGACACAAATCATGACACTCTGATGAAGGGCTAACAATCACATGACTGAAAATTGTTCTTTCAAGTCTGTAAATCCATAAACATGATCAGACCTTGATGAAAATTGGCACAGATATTGTCCTATCTGACCTACACTGACTGAGTCCAACAGCCCCATACGCATGTTCACTAACTCCACCCAAAACAGCTTCTACTCAAAATGGTTTCTGTGGATCATGTCTATATTTGTAAAGCATCTACAGGACAGTTTCATGGACAGAACAGTACATATATGACATCATGCATGCAAATGTGGTTTGTTTTATTATCACTCTACTSCAATACTGAGAACAGATGAGTTTTTTTTTTATTTGTCATGAACAAAATATTTGGTTTGCAATGACCATTCCAAAGTCACTTCTCATATAGCAGCCAGACTGGACTCAGTTTTTTTTTACACAGAGCTTTTCCACATGGGCTTTTTGTTTATTGGAAAGTGACATGGTGGAATCTGTTTCTGTTTTTGTACACTTGAGGATATATTGAAATTAATATAGAACCTGGCAAAACCCATATCATAATCTCCGGCTACAGAGAGTAAAGGCAGTGCAATGAATCTTTTGCTTGTGTGTGTCTTTACTGTTAGCAAAATAGCTGATGAAACACTGAATAGGGTTCAATGAAACTCCCAGAAAGTAATAATTGGCTGTAAATCTACAACTGATCACATTTGGCAGTCAGCCTAATTCAAGATGGCCACCACTGACSGTAGCATACACAAAAATGGATACAGTGGACAGATACTGAGCTGAAATTTGGTGTGGTAGTAGCTGACAGTCAAGGCTGGTTTATACTTCATGTTGCRTGCCTTATCCTGCCAACGACAAAAATTGCGTAAGTTCTATTCATTATCCCAAGTGGTACTTGTCGTGCATACTACCCCCAGTCAGAACTGTGGACTTTGTGGCTCAATAGAGTTGCAAACTCGGCCCCTTTGAAATATGGGACAGCTCCACCTGGGTGGGGCTTAATGATGTAATGTGTCACTTATGATGTCTTCACACAATATTTCTTAGTTCCCCAACATTTGAGTTACATCCACCTAAACACTATTTAATCTTGTTTCTGTTATTTCCACATGATGGATTAAAAAGAAGGATTTAATCAATTTTAAAAAAGAAAACAACTGCTGATGGACTCAATAAACAGAAGGATAAAAAATGTAAATTTAAACATATATGTTGTGATTATTAAACTTTTCTAAGCATGTACCACTTCAGAAAATAACTGTTCAAGAAAATATTAATTAAAAAAATGTAGGTCAGCACTATACTACATCTGTATAAACATTAAATGTTTTTTTGAATGATTTTTATGTTTCAYATCTCTTATTTCATCCATGTTTTCAGTGATTAGGTCAAATGTGCCATTAAATAGTTTAATATATTTGAGGCAGCTTTTAGATCTATAATATTAATTTATTATAAAAATATGGTCACCCACCATAGCAATAAATTATTGGATGTTCTAATGCAACCCAAATCACTTTTTTTTGGCTGACAGTCCAAACACAACAAATCTGATTACTTCACATTTGTCCCAGGTCTTTTCAGTATGTGGTACTGAAACAGATACATATCTTATATTTTTCAAACTRAACGCTCATGTCTCATTTCATCTGACTTACATCAGTGAGGTGGGGGTGAGCAGATTGATACAATAATAAAGACACTAACCTTGAGTCATGTTGTTTAAATCTTGTAGTTCCACACGTCTTCAGCTACAGAACAGAAATCCAGTTGTTTTATTCTTTTAAATTTACGTTTCCTGGATGGCTGATGATCTATAGAAATACATGAATGTCTGTCTCTTTCGGGCCAGATCAATGCTAAATTTTCTGAATTGATACTTCCAACACATTATTTTGTTCCATAAATACACACTGCATGGGAACAGCCGACCAGGGGCAGGTTCAGATATAAACACTGAACTAAATAAGCATGTCAGATTATTAATTTACCAGCTCTAACTGCACAACAATTTAGGAATGAACATGTTAACTAGTAGCTTGTGCTGAAGCTCAGTAAACAAGCTAATGGAGCTGCTACATTCTGCTTTACAGTCATTTTAATGCCCTCAGTGCTTCATATGGACGTTGCATTTGCCCACCGTCTCGTCTGCTGTAACATGACAGCTCTGATTGCAGGCTACATTTAGAATATGGGACACTTCAGTTTGTCTGAAAATACGGATCATCCTGGCTAATATGGGATAGTTGACAACCCTGGCTCACAGTATGTGATTGGTCAGAACTTTGTGGGCGTGTTTGCTCATGTGGAGCAGCACGCTGAGCAGCGCTTCTTTCTGTAGGTCGTTTGGCTGAAAATGATTCTTTCCCAGAAACCAATTGTTAAATTAACAAGATGAACAGCTTTGATGAGCAGCTGGTCTGATCCTATTGAGCATGTGAACATGAAGCCAACGTTCACGCCTTCTTCCCATCTCCACCAGTAACAAGGAAAAACACCTTGGACTACTCCTCAGACTCCTCTCCCAATACAACACAGATACATTGAGTGGTAAAATATCTAAAAATAAATCTATCCTGCTAACTGTTGTTTATATGATTAGCTTCGAGCTGTGCTACATTGGGAGTGCTGTGGGAGGGCAGATCGGGTGAGAAGTTATGATAATTTCACTCCCACTGTGTTTTCAGTCCATTTATTCTTGGTCAGAAGAAGCTGTTTAAAATGATGTAATCCCTGATCCACTGTCTCACTTCGTCTTAAAGTACAAACCAAGCTTCACAAATTAACAGTTCATGCATGGGGTTGTTCATAATGTTATTTTCAAGGTTTGACCAAAATACTAACAATAGAGGATCTTAATCTAAATATCTGGGATAAAAAGAGACATTTTTTCAAACAATGCTAGGCCTTCAATTGGATCATGGAGTTTATTTTCCCCATGGCTGTAAGGACAGCCTAAAAAATGACGCCAAAAGCAGTTTGAACAATGAGTAGATCTAATATTACTGTATGTTGCAGTAGTATGTGAACCTTTGGTTGTGAAATGTGGTCATTCACCAGGGGTCACAAAGTTCCACTGTGCCTAATAAGCTCAGTGTTCATTTCTTAGAGCAGCTTCCTGAAGGATCCTTGCAAAGGAGAGTCACAACCATGAAGGCCCCATATGGCATGTTGTTTCTCTGACTCAGTCAGGCATACGCAAATGCAGCTTTCCCCTCCACTGCCTACAGAGATGCGAGCGAGCCCACAGCAGGTGAACCTGTCACAGCGAGCACCTGCAGGATCCTAACTGCTGGCGGGGGAAAACTTAAGGACAGAGGATGTTTAGTCATTCGGTGCTCTGCTCCTCCACCAGTGAAATGAACTAATGAATTTTAAAATGACGCAGTTTAACACAACAAAAACACAAAACACTTAGCTTTTCAAAATCAACTTTTAAATCATTTTTATTTAGAATATTGAACTTTCTCATTATTTAGCTCAATACTTCAGTAAGAAGTAAAAAGCCATGCCCTTTTGATCCTTCAGTACTTTGCACACATGCTACAATTTGTTTAAATGTTGATTTATGAACTAATAGACTGTAATTGCTGCTCAGTGCCACTGTTAATCCAAGCTGTCGGCCTCCTGAAGCACATTAGGCTAGATTTGTATAATGAAGTAATTAGCTCAATTATGACGAAGAACATAGGGATGGTGAAAAGAACTGGGAATAAGAGGAAAGAAACTACTCAAGAGTCATGAGTGTGATTTCTGTCTTGCTTTTATGAAACTGTCTCTCTCAGTGGAGAACATTTAAACAGTTTTATTGTGAAGAAATGATTTTTTTTAATTGAAGCATTCACATGTTAATAAAGTTCATTTGAATCTTTCTTTTCTTTTCTTTTCTTTTTTCTTTTTTTTGGTTGTTTGTTGGTGCCAATGTTCTGGGCCCTTTTTCTATACCATCTTGTGAATCAATTAAGTCCTGCTTTTCCTTTTTTATATCAGAAAAAATAAATCCTTGGGCATTCTGTTTGGCTTCCTTTACCCAGCAGACGCTGCCATCACACTCAGGAGTGCTTCATTGTCTGCTGGTATTGTCATTGTTATTAGTCGTTTAGATTGCCTGTGGAGGTATCGACAGGCTCCGGGGGAAGCAGGCGTCAGGCTGGATAATTAGTTGTTCTTCGATGCCAGACGGGCACATTGCCGTCACTTAGAGGGGAAATGGAAAGTGGCATCACTATCAGAATAACACCAAAGCAACCTTTGGTGTGACGGTTGATTTCCAGTGCATCTGTCACACTTCAAGTCATAAACCTCTTGGCAAGGCAATAGTGCCCAGCTATAGTTCAGCAATAAACAGCATAGAAAGAACATTGGGCCTCATGCAAGAACCGTTCGTACGCACAGATTTGTTCTTAAGTTGTGTGTACGAGTGATTTAGGAGAATTTGTGGCATTCACCAATGTTTTCGTATTCTAAGATTTTTTTCAGATACGAACAAAATTCACGAGTGGTCCAGACCTGTCGTATATTTTACCAGCAGTCAGTCTGCTGTTATCCAGATGGGTTTTCTTCACTAATAACTTTATATTTCGTTAGTTTGAAGATATTTTGAGTTGAAAATAAATCACACTATGATTATCTTGACAATAGGCTATTCTGCTTGAATTAGAGTTATAATTTTAAATGTAATAATTTAGACTAACAATATAAATTGTCCGTCCGTTTTCTGCCGCTTATTCGGGATCGGGTCACGGGGGCAGCAGCAGAGAGACCCCGCTCTCCCCAGCGACACCTTCCAGTTCGTCCTGGGGGACTCCGAGACGTTCCCAGGCCAGAGGGGATACACAATCCCTCCAGCGAGTCCTGGATTTTCTCCAAAGTGCCAGACTTATTTTGAAAACATTTTAAAATGCTTATTTCAGAACCGCAACTGAGACCACTTGCGACCGCGCAGGGTGGAGTGGGGTAGGGTGGGTGGGGTGTTGTGGTGCACGACCGTGTGGCTTCTGAATAAATGAAAATGATTTAACACAGTTGTTTATACTTTTAGCAGCTCTTTTTATTCCACAGCTGACCTGCTAAAAATGACAGATTTTCTTTTCTGGATCTCTGACAGACGGACTTCAATCTGTGAACTTGTAAAGTTCTTCTTTTTAGTTTTCGCTGTCATTTTCATGAATGGACACTTCCTGATATCTGAGGCAGGAAACATAACCTTATATGGTGTTTTTGGGGTGGGAATTATGCTAATCTCCTCTCGCGTGCACGAGCAGCTGCATACAAACAGGTGAAAATTTACGCAGCTCATTTCCACACTTTTCCTGAAGATAGAAGAGTTTGTTGAATCTGACGTGACATGTTCGTACGAACCCTTTGTACGAACAAAAGTAAGAGAAATTTAGGATAAGAACACAAACATGTTTTTGCATGAGGCCCATTGTTCTTGTGTTTGTTGGAATTAGCAGTGCTGTGTTAGAACTGATGATATTTGTTTTAGACCTGATAATTTGAATAAATACAAGAAAAAATATTCAGTTCTCTTGTTTATTTATTTGAAGCCACTTTGGTAAATTCCCCTTTCATACCAAAATGTACTGATTTTGACATTCAGGAAACTGCACCTCCCAATTTCACATCATCATACTTGACCTTAGCAGCTTTCTTGTCGCGGTGCTGCTCTGCTGCCTTTTCTGAGAACTGTGGTTGATGATGAGGACCAAAAATACAACCGTGAGCAAAGTGCCCCCAAAGCCCAGCAGGATGCCGTACAGAAGAGGCCAAACCACATCCAAAGGGCTCTTTGAGTACAGAGGGACAGGAGCTCGCTCCAATACCAGGTCTAGGTCCCGCCACGTCAGATCTTTCACTAACAAACACAGCACAGACAGGACACACAYGCTTCAACATCACAGTCCAAGAAAGATGGGAGCAATTTAGTCAAGCTTTAACTTGAAGGAAGGACTCAGGGGAAAAAAATAAATAGACAGGTGATAATTACATTTTTGAATCTGTAACTGTCCTGGGAAATATTCTTTGTACAGTGAGAGTGTTGATGTTGAGACGTAATGAGCTGGAAGCGTGCCCGCAGCAACCACATCTAATCCAGCATCTCATCTAAACACTTAATAGATTCTCGGTTCAGGGAAACACATCATTTGTCATTCAGAYAATCTCAAGAGGTATAACCCAAAAATCTTCTCTTGGCATTGATAGTGTGTGAAATCTCTGCTTATACATGAACACGTATCCTCAGTCCTGCATATGTACTAATTGAAAGTGGGGCTTTTGGTTGTATGAAAAATGATCTTACGCTTAGCTTTCCTGACTTTCTGATGCTGATGGGGTTTTGTGTCCGCATTTTCTGACAGGATGCTTAGAGAGCTGACATATTTGTGGTAGTCCTCAACGTAACGTTTCAGGCTTAAGACTTTATCCTGGTTGATGTTCTTCCCCATCTCTGTAAAAAAAATAAAACACAGAGAATTGAGTGTGAAATATATTTCCATATATTTTAGAGTGTAGTTCTATAGAAAAGTTTTGAAGAAAAAAACAACAACCACAATTCCAATGAAGTTGGAACATTGTGTTGAACTTCAATAAAAACAAAAATCAATGATTTGCAAACCCTTTTCAATCTATACTCAATTTAATACAAAAGGCAAGATGTTGAAATGGATAAACTTCATTGTTTTTTTCCCCAAATATTCTCTCAATTTAAATTTCATGACAGCAACACATTCCAAAAAAGCGGAACAGGGGCAACAAAAGTCTGGGAAAGTTGAGGAATGCTCAAAAATACTTATTTGAAGCATTCCCTAAGTGAACATGTTAATTGGAAACAGGTGAGTGTCATGATTAGGTATACAGGGAGCATCCTCGAAAGGCTCAGCTGTTCACAAGCAAGGATAATGTGAGATTCGCCACTTTGTGAACAATTGGAGAAGCAAATAGTCCAACAGTTTAAGACCAATATTTCTTAATGTACAATTGTAAGGAATTTAGGCAGAAAACCAACACTGAATGTTTGTGACCTTCGATCCCTCAGGCAGCACTGCATTAAAAACCACCAACATTCTGTAACAGATGTTACCACCTGGGCTCAGGAACACTTCAGAAAACCACTGTCAGCTACAAGTGCAACTCTACCATGCAAAGCGAAAGCCTTAAATCAACAGCAACCCAAAGAGTTCATCTGAGATGGACTGACAAAAAGTGGAAACATATCCTGTGGTGTGATGAGTCCACATTTCAAATACAAATTCAAAAATACTTTATTGATCCCAGAGGGAAATTTGGTGTTGTTGTAACCCATTTGACAAAAGAGTTATTGTAGATACTGATGGCTGTGGACAGGAAAAATAAAATTCTAATTGCTTTTGGTAACCTTGGACAACATGTCCTGATGCATCTCAGTAATCCAGGTAAAAAATCAAAAGGAAAAAAATTGTATAGGTCCTCTGGACGGGTTCTTCTTTAATGAAACGTTTCGTCTCTCTTCCAAGAGACTTCTTCAGACTTGGACAACATGTCTTCCAGGCTAAAGAGCAAAAACACTGTCTGGATCATTGTTGGCACAAAGTTCAAAAGCTAGCTTCTCTGATGGTATGGGGGTGTCTTAGGGCCCATGGCATGGTTAACTTCCACATCTGTAAAGGCACCATTAACGCTGAAAGGAACATACAGGTTTTAGAGCAACATATGCTATCATCCAAGCAATGTCCCTGCTTATTTCAGCAAGCCAATGAAGACATATTCTGCACGTGTTTCAACAGGGTGGCTTTGCAGTAAAAGAGTGCAGGTACGACACTGGCCTGCCTGCAGTCCAGACCTGTCTCCCTTTGAAGACGTGGGCTGGACTGTTGAACAACTGAAGTTGTACAACAGCCAGGAATGGGTAAGAATTCCACCTACAAAGCTTCAACAATTAGTTCCTAAATGCTCATTCAGTGTTGTTAAAAGGAAAGGTGATGTAACACAAAGGTAAATGTGACCCTGTCATAGCATTTTTGGAACATGTTGCAGGCATCAAATTCAAAACGAGTGAATGTAGTTTGTCCATTTGAACATTATACTGTAAACAGTATCTTGTCTTTGTAGTGTATTTAATGGAGTTTAGGATAAAGATTTGCAGATCATCAAG
Organism: Austrofundulus limnaeus; assembly: GCF_001266775.1. Taxonomy (NCBI): domain Eukaryota; kingdom Metazoa; phylum Chordata; class Actinopteri; order Cyprinodontiformes; family Rivulidae; genus Austrofundulus; species Austrofundulus limnaeus. The sequence goes on from NW_013952543.1 coordinate 1,152,527, forward strand.
TTCTGTTTTTATTTATGTTTACACAACATCCCAACTTCATTAGAATTGGGGTTTTATCTTACATGTTGTAGATAGTGCCCGATCAAACCCTAACCCTACTAAAGTTTTGGGTCTGACAGATGAGCTAATGTCTGATTTGAATAGTTCAAATAAATCAGAATTAGAATCAGCTTTCTTGTCATTCACACACAACATCAAATATGCAATGCAGAATGAAATTGCAAAGAACACCCGTTCGAAGAAAGATACACGACAAACATGGGGGAACAGATGGACAGGTCTTGCACAACATGGTCGCACTACCTTTTGCAGCTTGAAAAATAAAACACATAATGGGATAGGTGAGTTAAAAATGTTGCTCTGATCCTATATTTACTCATAAACACAGAATCATACGCACAAAAAATGACTCTAAAGAGCAGACAGCTAAGGAGGGGAGGGGGCTGGGGATCAAACACGTTACAGGGGCGGGATTCAGTGGAGTTGGTGACGTTCCAGGTTAATACTTCGTGCTGGACCAATCCAAGACCAGGACCCACCAGAGTCCAGAAACCAGATCTTACCCTCCCAAGCTCAGTTCACATCAGAGTTTCCCCTTCCTTCCTCACCAGCACCACAGCCTTCAGACCGGTCCCACACGGATGATACAGGGAGAGGGAGCAGGGGAATTAAGTCTTTGTTGACATATCCTCCTGGGAAGTTTTGATAAGTGCTGACCGACCAAGGCCAGCAGCTTCTGGGATCCAAAAGATAAACATGATTGTTTTGGGACAAGCGGCCTCGAATTTCTTGCCGCTTTACAGTCTTAACTGCCTCTCTGAAATGGCAAAAAAAAATGCTGAATGTTCCGAATTTCATCCCCTCCTCACCTCTTTCCATCTGAAACTTCACCCAGGTGTAAACCTACATCTCATGGGCACGCTGCTGAGCTGTGATTCTCATCAGAATCACATCCAGTTTGCGACTCACCTCCCCCAGCAACTGAATCTGTACATTACCAGCATGGGAGATTCATTCCAAATAAACCTAACAGTCATGTTTTTGGTGTGTGGGCGGAACATGGTGTACTCAAAGGAAATCCACACATGCAAACTCTATCCAGCAAGGTCCCTGACCTGGATTCGATCCAGCAACTTTCTTGTTGAGAGGCAACAACTCTATCAAATGTGCCACCATGCAGTCCTGTCTGAATCCACTCAAATAAAATTAAAATGGAATAGTTGTTCATGCAAAATCTGTACCGTATATACATTTTTTACTTAACCATCTGTTTTTCTACTTTAGTTTGAAATTGCAAAAAAAGCTTTCTGAGCATTGTGCGGTAGCTGATGAAACAGCCATCTACTGCCACACAGATGATTATGTAAAGTTTAAATGGTAGCATGTGAACAAACCACTTTGTGCTTGGAGTTGTTTTAAGATGGCAGCAATCAGCTTTGGTATTCAGCCTGTTCAGACAAGCAGTTGTTAGTTCGTCAAGCAGATTTTGCATCAGATCTTAAAACAGCACCAAACCTATCAAACCTTTATAGTTGCTCATTGAAACATGAAACCTGTAAACAGTTGTTTGCATTACAGTAATTTAAACAGAAACATACATTTTTGGCTGCTCTGACATTTGTTGTAAATATAGTTTAAAGCAAAGCTGGAGGTGAGGGGTTATAAATAGCATCTGCGCAAGTTCTAAGAAAAGGTTTGAGATCTGAGCGGTTTAGAGATGGCACCAATCCGCTTTGGTCTTGCCCAGCTCTGATTCAGCGCTAGCTTGTCAGTCAGGTAAACCATTCCTCTAAACAGAGAAAATCTATCTTCAACAAGAAATATGTTAATTATTCAGAGATTTCCCACAGAACTTTACTTGAAATTGCCTGTAATATCTCTTTAACTCTAGTTTAATTGTTGGTGTCTTGCACTGAACATAATTATTCCTAGCAGAACAGGACCAAACAAACCATTTTAGGACTGCATGTTTGAGCAGATCTCCTCAGAACTGCAATCAAGAGTCGTAATTACTACATTCTACATCAGAGTWTTCCACATCAGAGCCACTAATGCTCCGAGCCTTGTCTTACAACTCATCCCCGCATACTTTCCTTGTGTTTTCTTAAACTCCAAAGCTGCTGATGAAAGGAGCAGATGGYTTATTGTCTGGCTGGTGTCAGCTTCACTGAATCCTCTGTCAGATCATTCACACCTCCTTCTCTGCAATGCCACTCGGCTGTGGAACTGCGTGCACGCTGGACCGCAGCACATGCCAGAGACTGGCAGAGTGTAAACTATGTCACTTTKGAAACTCCAATTAAAAGAAATTTCAAAGAAATGAAGCAATTATACTCTGCTGTTGCAAACTGCAGGAAGCCAAAAATAAACCAGTCTTGAAAAACACACAGCCATGTAGCAAAACGAGGCCCTGCTCCAGTTTCTTTATGTCGAGGGACATGTTGTGGAGCGTACTCACAGGGATTTGCTGCTATCAACAGCACTGTACATGATCTGTTTTCATTTGAAATCTGTCCTGTTTGAAGGATCACACAACATGTTTCCATTGAAAACCAGTGAATGCAAGGGGGCATGTGCCATTTGTGTCTCTGTTTATTTCTCACCAAGGGCGATGTCGGTTCTGCCGATGTGCTGCAAGGCACGAGAAAGTCTGTCGTAGTAGGTTTTCTCGCCGTACTTCAGCAGCCAGTCTGTCAGGGCTGTTTGGCACCGAGTCTCACCATCTACAAAACACAAACATATGGCTCTCAGAAAGACAGGCCTCTGAGTGTCAGGCTGCTGCCACAAACTCTCCAAGCTGAGTGGACATGTGGTCCAACTTCTGCCTCCTTTTTTTTTTTCGACAGTTCCTGAAAAGTTTTTGTTAGATCTAATTTCTTGATTAGAAAACTTTCTCCTGTATCTGTATGTACAAGAAACTATTTATTAGGTGTTGCACTTAAACCTAAAGTCTGCAGAAAATTAAACCTGTATCACATTTCTTGTCTAAAGTTTGTTTTCAAAATTATCTCTTTCACATTACAAGTTATTTATGTTATGTATTTATGTTAAATGAAACATTTTCAAAGTTGAGAGATATTCACCACCTTCTAACTTTTTTAATTTGAGGATTACTTAAAACAGTATGACAAGAAAACACATAATGTGGCATGATTTTTTTTGTAATTGCACAAAAAATATTGTAAGAATACAAAAACATTATATTTTAATACACAAAATACATGCTTGAACAATAAATTTGCCTTATTAGAATGTGACGTGAATGTAAAGTAGTTAATTTATGCTGGGACAGCTGCATTCCATTTTTATAAATTTCCATTTAAAGCAAAGCAAAGGGGAAAAAAAATCATAATCTAAATTGCCTTCTAAAAGCACACAAACATTAAACCAAACTGAAAAATCACATCATGTGAGGCTTTTATAACAAATAAACAAATCAATATTACACAAAACAATATTGAAACTATTTTAGCTCAGCGACTGTATTTATTTATGTTTTTTCCTTAGATTTTGAGTATTTGAGCTGCTTTACACAACAGCTTCACCCCATTTCACAGATAAATTCTGTACTTTAGAGTTTACTTAATTAACTTTATTGCTTTAGATGCTTCTCTCTTTTAATATTAACAAAATGGTATAAAATAAAGTTCAAGTTTTAAAAAAGGCGCACTGAGATGACAGGCTTCCAAAGTTTTGTAATTCTGACAATATAAACATCAGAGCTGCTGACAGCTTCACCAAAAAGCTAATTTTCCCTCTAACCCCCTTTTGTACATTTCTGACTCATTTCGTGCCAAATAGTTCTCATCATACTAACACAAGTCATCATATTGACACACAGACACTATGAGTAAAACTTGACAAAAAGCACATTTTTTAAACCCAGACAACCATAAAATTACAACTGTTGGCATGTAAAATAAGTAACACTAAGCTTTATGCAGCACAGTTGTTGGTTTTTTTCATAGTTTGCTTTCCTATAAAGGATTACCTTTAGACTTAAGCATTAGGGCTGTTTACACCCCCTTTATGGCAAGAAAATGCATCCATTCAACAAGATAAAAAAAGCATCCCTCTTTGGTTTGTGTGGTGTCAAAGGTATCCCATTACTTTACTAACCTACAGCAGAGGTGTCTCTCTTTGCTCGAAGACTGAGATCTAGTTGATTATTTTCTGCTGAAAGGCGATCAATATGCTGGAAGATGTCCTCTTCTGAATGAGACAGGGTAAAGAGGAGGTCCTCACACTCCTTGGGTGTCAGCATCTCCACTAAACGCTCCAGCTGATGGACGCCAAGGTCTTCTGCCACTAAACAGGCAAAACACAGACAAGTTAGTTGAAAGAAACAAAACAAAAGCTATTGTGTTATAGACAAACAAATGTGTAATTATATTCCACAGCTGCACTGTTAATTCCACACAATGCATTAGCTAAATATTTCTTTGCAATGAAGTTGTTCTTGTTTGGCTTGAAACTTTTAGCTTCAGCTGTCACAGAGATCAGCAGCTGATTAATCCACTTTCCAATGCAGAAAAAACAGGGAAAAACTGGGAGTTCTTTTCCCTGTTGTTTCTGCTTTGTCTTCTGACTGATGTTGATGATGCAACTGCACCWGCTGCGTGTTTCTCTCACCTGTGTCCTCTCCAAGTGTTAAATTCAGAGGCAGAAGCAGCAAAAGGAGATACGTTTTCCAGACCTCCATGCTAACTGCTAACCTGACAAGGCTGTTTACTTTCAAAATGATCTAAAACTCGTTGAAAAGTAAACAATTAATAATAACATGTTGACTTATGGAAGGTTGTCATGGATATTTGCCCATTCATCTACCCATCGGTCTATCATCTACCTATCATTTATCTACCCATCTATCCACCTACCCATCTCCCCTACTAGCTGTTTTGGTAGCTATCTGGCCTCACAACATAGAATACCTTAAAATACTATATTAAGGTAAATTTGACAGAAAATGAGCTAAAAGTATAGTGTTGTAGTAAGAGTCCTTCACAGCACAGTACCACTCACTGTACAGAATGATTGCTTGAAACCAGGGATGGAAAGTAACAAATTACATTTACTTGTGTTATGTAATTAGGTATGTATTATGTGTACTTTGTAGTTTTTTGACTGACCATTGCAATCTATACTTTTACCTTTACTTGAGTAGAGTTTTTTCAWGTTTTTTACTTAGTTACAGAAATCCCATCCATGAATGAGTAAAAAATCTGAACCTAAATATTAAATGAATTACTGTAATATAAATTAAAAGTGGAAGGAGGAAAAAAGCACCGTCAGTTTGCAGTAGCTGGTACTGTTCGTCACTCGTCAGCTGGTGTGTGATCTGGCAAGAAGTGATTTTTCCTGTAAAATAAACTCATAAAGTTTATGTTTAAACTCCACCACTCCTGCTGGAGTAAAGTAAAACTAAGCAGCTGTGTATTGGCTTGTTACCTCTGTTAGCTTGTGGTTAGCTAAACATTCACCATTCAAGTTAAATTAAAAATGATACGAATTTATGGACCTCTTGAACATGTTTCTGGTGCATGAATTATGAATCCTGAATCAAAATGTTTTTCTTTAGTGGTTTTATCCTTCTTAGCGTATGAAAAATGTTAATTTTTTTTTTCTAAAATTGGATTTTTTTTCAAAGAGTTACACACCTCCACTCTAGTGGGCTACATGCACCTGAGTACTCTACAGTTTCCTATGGATATTGTTATGGAGTTAATCAAATATTTTCTGAATGAAACTTGACATTCTTTTATTTTTCAAAAAATTATTATAAAAAGTATTAAATTACAATAACTGTGACCACTTAAATGAACATCATGCATCTTCATATTTTCGACTCAAGTCATGTATTTACCTCATCTTAATTTGTGGCTGTTTTGGTTGTATATCACTGTACTTTCTACATATTTTGTAGAGCATGGCCCGCAGCACTAGTCTTACTTTGAGGGGCATCTATGTGTTTCCTGGCTGGAAAGAATAATTCAACAGTTTTCCAGAAAGTGTAACTAATACAGAACTTTGATCKTATCTGTTTACAAACATGATGTTTGCTATACGTCTATGATGAAGGCCATTCTAATTAGACCAATACATTTGTGTTCAAGGGTACCTATGACCTTGTTGATCCCTAAAATATTTCAGCTTTTCTTTTCCTTTTACAGACAGWTTTTTGCTCCCTTTCTGAAGAGAGTACAAGTTGGTCTTGGTCCGCAATATTTTCAATTAAATCACGGGGAGACAAACAGCTAAATAAATCTACTGGGTCTTTCTCTTTGACTTTACTATAGCTAGATTACATATTTCATTATTCTACTGTGTATTTATTTGGAAATGTACTAATTCAAAGCACCTCATAACCCCTACAGAGTAAATATATTTGTCATTTTTTGAAATTTATTTCTCCCAAATCCCGAAAGGTGACAATAAAATCTCTTCATATTGTGCAAGAGCTACTTAAAAATATAATAAATATTAATTGCTTTACTGCATATATGTTTAGTCACATTTAAGAATTGATTTCTTCTAAATTTTGTTGACAACAAACTCTTTTCATGTTATGTAAAATGGTTTCTTATATTATCACTAGGATAAATATTTTATTAATTTAATGTATAATTTTGCAAATACACCAAGTCAAGTCACCTCCTAACTTCCATACACTGTGGTTTTGTAATTTTTAAGAATTTTTTCCAAATATTTTTTCTAAAACCACAAAATGTTTAAACAAA
>NW_013952543.1:1162743-1167239 GCF_001266775.1 Austrofundulus limnaeus
TGTATATATATATATATATGTATATATATATTTAAAATATTTAACATTTTCAAACGAATAAAGTTTTACTTCCTGATGAGTTTGTAGTGAGTATCTAGTATGAATTATGGCAGATTTATTTTATGGTTGATGCTGACTTTAAAGCAGCTTCTTTTGAGACATTAATACTGTGCTATCCAACTAAATTGCTCCGTTGCTTAAAGCCAACAGCTCAGGGGGCAGGACAATTGTTATTGTCTTTCACCTTTTAAATTTTAGTTGCATTTAATCATAAATTTAAAGTTTTTATCATTTATATAAGAAACAATTTGTATGTTAAGTTAAATTAAATTTTCTTAATTTTTTTGGGGGTACCCCCCRCCCCCCGCGCGGGCCTTRAGTTTGACACATTTATAACATCAGTTCCTCTCTTCAGGTCGGAGCCTCCGAGTTCCTGCACAAAGCCATACAACAAATGTGACAGTGAAGACAAGTTTCTTTAGGGCAATAATGCTCATCTTATCTGAGATCACACATATTTTCAAGGTTTGGTCGAAACAGCTGCAACTCCCTTATTACTCATTATAAAGTTTATAATTCTGTCAAGGAAGGGGAAGGTGATATAAATTCCTTCAAAGTTTTTAATCCATTTTAGTATGATGTTTTTGCATTACAGCTCATATAATTAATCAAATTAATGATTTGAAATTATCAAAATTTTCCCTGAGTGACAGTCAGTACTTATTAACCAATCTAAAGGTAAATAATCTGTAAATAGCTAACTTTAGCTGCAATTTCATTGGCTTGGGGACAAATATAAAACTTTATTGAAGGTAATGATGGGAATCCAATATTTAAATAATATATCCTAGATCTGAAAATCATTTTTGACAGGTATTTAATATGTGTCAAACACTTGTTGCAGATAAACTAGAACACTTTGTGTGAAAACTAATCAGCTAAAACTAAATCACCACCCACTTAATGCAGAGTATGTCCCTTTATGTTGGCAAAACAGCCCTAAACAGAAAAAAAAGGCAGTGTAGTGTCTGAAATAGCAACTCAGTAAAAAAAAAATAAATAAAAAAATAACTTTTTAGCAATGCAGATTTTGGGGTTGGGGCTTGTTACAACTTTTCATCAATGCACCAGATTTGGCATGCCTTTGACTGTGTGGTGGGTTATTTGAGGTAATCCTAAGTAGTTGAATTTCAATTCCTGAGTCTGCTCACAAACATAACCACAGGCCAAACATATGTTAGACTGTTGCACTATTATGCTTGCATGTTAAAAAGTCTCTGATGGGAACTGATTGTCAGAAAGCAAACAGACCTGCAGCAGAGAGGAGGCATGCTCACAACCATGTAGAAGCTCCATTTTTAAAATTCTATTGAACTTCAAATCTCTGTTCTGATCTGTTCTGGTTAAACCCTGCAGTTATATGCTTCATACAGTTTACTGAAGAATAAAACTTGGCCTATAGATAGAAACATGTATTATGTAAATGTGGAAGCGGTTTTGAAGCTGAGGTATTGCAAAGTAAAACAGCAAAGACTTCACTTTTCCATATGCACAGTTGGTGATTTTTAAAAAAACATATCTGTGGAAGGGAGAATAAAATGGTTAATGGCATTATTGTGAGAGCTATAGTGAGGGCATGTTTTAAATTGTTAATAAGCTTCATCTGCCAAGAAGTAAATGTTGTTTGTGTGGGCTGAGTCTTAAATTCTCTATGTGGGCAAATGGAGGGAAAAAACATCATGCTCTTAGGTTGAGGAACACAGAAAGTGTGTGGGTGGTATAATGGCTCTGTAATAATTTGAGATGTTGCACTTTTAGAAAGAGAGAAATAAAGGGCACGAGGTCAGATTTATTCATGTTCCATTGCAATTTTTACTTAACACTTTAAGCCTCACATACAAAATGTAACACACACACACCCACACATAATGGACACAAACACTAGAAAAATAGTACAGTTGCTTTGTTTGAGAATGGTTTCTGACAAACAGAGCATAAATTGGAAGCAATCTGAAATTCTTGTTATGCCTTGATAGCCTTCTGGCGTTCTGGCCGGCCTGTGAAGTTACATCCCCAAGTCTTTTATACTTCACACCACTGAAATCTGGTTAAAAACAGATACAGACTCCGGTGGAATGAAGGACAGAACACATGGATTATTCCTGCAGCATCTGAAAATAAAAAAGAGCAAATATATTTTATCTGATCATTCTCCTTCATTATCAGATTTTCATTCCATCATACAATTTATCACAGTTCCTCCAACGTAATAAAGGACAATCCTTGTTTTTGTTTGTTTTGTTCAGCAGAAACAGCAAGTGCTCAGTTATGTGAAGACATAAGCTTCGTTTCCCATGTTAAACCTCAGGATAGAGGCCAACTCCGTAACCTGGTGCATGTGCACAGTTGGGACTCCTTGATTTATGAGGACGCCTTTGAGGTTGAGGAAGTGGCAAGTGAGAACAGGTGGATTTATATATCGACCTCTCACTTTTTCTTGAAGTTTGAATCCGAGCGAGACTGGGCCTGTCCTGCTTCGTCCGTGGCTCGGGGCTCTCAGGCTGCCGTCGAAATCCTGGTCTTTGGCAAGCCATCACAGGCCTCAACCAAGTGCCTGTTTAGTCATCAGTGATGTAAACCCTGCACTCTGAGCCCACTGTGAACGTATTTGCAGAGTCATACTCTTGGTAGAAAAAACATCACATAAGATTCTGGGTACTTTCATCACCTGAAGTTTTTTAGTCAGTTAGGTTTTTAGTCAAGTCTTGCTCACTTTTCTCACAATCTGAAAAGTCCAGAAATCCATTTAGAATTTTCTAAACTTACTTAAATAATGATGAAATTCAATTTTGGAATATAACTGCAGCTTTAAATAAACTTGTCTTTGAAACATGACCATCCTACCTTGCATTAAATGCTCGACTCACCTTATTTGCCTCTTGAGATCCTTTGCGATGACAAACAATAAAGCTCAAAACCAGTCTTGAAGGGAACAGTGAACAAGCTGCTCTGAGGCTCCTCTCTGGYTTCTTTCTCTTCCTCATTCAGGTGTTAATGTTTTAGCAAACTTCACCAACCAATGATGTGCAAGCACCTGAGAAGGACCACCCATTTGTCTGCATGAGATACTGCCACACCTTGACATGTGACATATTATTACCAAAAAAACAACTGAACTAAGTGAAATGTCCACAAAACTAATGAAATCATCACTAAAACATCCTGTTATTAACAAAACAGACTGAACATTTTATGAAGTTTAGAAGCAATGAAGAAAGAATCCAAGGCTGGGGGATAAACCTTCATGAGTGACATTCACTGTTCATCTAATAAGGACTTTGTGGTCATTATTTCATGAATTCTTGCTGTGAGTTTTGTCCCACCCTGGAGAGTAAACTACACTCTTTCTTAGACTACAACATTTCACAAGCCCCTTAAACCAGTCATTAAGAAGTCCTTGAGAAAGAATCCGAAGATGGCAAGAAAATAAACACTTTTGTACTTAATTGAATATCTTTGTGCCTCCTTCTGTTAAAATCCCAAATCACTTTAAATTACATTATATTATTTAACTCAATTAATAGAATGCAGTACAGTCTGCTTTTAATAGAACCAAACATCTTCCTTGACCAGAGAAAATATCTAACCTTTAATGATAAATGAGGGAACWTCTGACATCTCTTTTTGTGAAAGGAGAGACATTTTGAAAAAAAAAAAAGCTTTCTTTTCTCTCACAATAGCAGTGCAGAGGCTGAAGGGGGGGATGGGTGAAGAACAACAGAGGCATTCCTGAGGTAGAATGCTGCAGCACCGAGCCTCAGCCGACAACATATTCCTCTCATGGGCACATTCATTTAGGGCCAATCTTCTTCATGTGTGATTTTATTGACAAGGACACCAGTACCTGTGAGTTATGAGCTGTTGTTCTCCAGAGACAGGCTTTGCTTTACCTCGGTGTTCGATGTGGGACAGATAGCTCTGGACAGTGTGACTTGTTTGGGGGGTAATCCTTTGGCCCACTCCAAGGTGACAGGTGAAAAACGAGCTTCTGAAAACATACTGCTGCAAGGCAGTTTTGTGTCTGGCTTAGCCTACTAACCAAACAAAGAGTTTGCTAAATTGCTTTGTAGTAGCACTAGGTATACTGAGTGATTTGGAGACCTACCTCATTTGAAATGATTGCTTTGTTAAAAAAATAACCATATATAAAGTAACACATTTTTAATACTTTTGTAATTTACTGTCTTGTCAGCACATTTCGATTTATACCAAATATAATACAGAATATCCTCCTGAACTCTTAAAAAAGAAACATTGGGCCTCATGCAAGAACCGTTCGTACGCACAGATTTGTTCTTAAGTTGTGCGTACGAGTGATTTAGGAGAATTTGTGGCATTCACCAAAGTTTTCGTATTCTACGATTTTTTTCAGATACGAACAAAATTTACGAGTGGTCCAGACCTGTCGTATATTTTATGAACAGTCAGTCTGCTGT
>NW_013952543.1:1168025-1169762 GCF_001266775.1 Austrofundulus limnaeus
AAATTACGCAGCTCATTTACACACTTTTCCTGAAGATAGAAGAGTTTGTTGAATCTGATGTGGCATGTTCGTATGAACCCTTTGTACGAACAAAAGTAAGAGAAATTTAGGATAAAAATAYGAACAYGTTCTTGCATGAGGACCATTGTTTAAATGAAATTAGAATGGTTGTTAATAAAAGCTAATTTCCTATACAAAGCTGTGCTGCCAATTTATTTTTGTATTATAGTCATAAAATGCATATAGGCTGTTTGATCAGTTTCATGATGTACTGTAGCTCCAAAAACAAGCTTCTCATTATGATAACTCACAAGGCATCAACTGAGCTACCAACACCCCACATGTGTGCTTACAAACTAAATCTGGTATCACCAAACCAACAAGTAACTGCAGAGACAATAAAATAAAGCAATGCTAGTGAACACTTCTACACCACCTGGCTAAAAAAAAGGTCACCACCAAAAAAAGGGTTGGATCACCTTTAGCTTTGATTACAGCACACATTCACAATACATTCATTTTTTTTTTACCAAGATCTTACACTGATGATGGTAGTCTGACCTTCTCCAGCATATCCCAGAGATTCTCAATGGCCTCTGGAGCCAATCCAGGTGTGAAAATGATGTCTCATGCTCCCTGAATCACTCTTTCACAGTTCCAGCCCCATGAATCCTGACATTGTCATCTTGGAATATGGCCGTGGCATCAGGGAAGAAACAATCCATTGATGAAATAATAACCTGGTCATTCAGTATATTCAGGTCAGCTGACCTCATTCTTTGAGCACAAACTGTTGCTGAACCTGAACTTGACCAACTGCAGCAACCTCACATCATAGACCTTAGTTACATCTAGGGCTRCGCGGTATATGCGATAGACAATTAGTAGAAATTGACCCTCTACCGTCCTGTCGTCAATTACGTCATCACACCTGTGTCAACAGGGCGGCGAGTGCAGAGACAACTGAGCAGGAGGAGTTAGAAATACAGTATAATGAAGAAATGTAGCGTTTTAAAACACGCATAGAGAGAATAAATCCTCAAAATTTCCCCCTCCCGCTACAGAAAAGTTTTCGTGTTGCAGGATAATTTCCTCCCTCCCACTGCACGTCAAGCTGAGCGAAGCTTTAACAACCATAGGTTTTTTACACCCAAGTTGTTGGAGAAAAAAATGTGGTTTATATGTATTGTTACCCAGAGATGATAAAGATGTGGATGTTTGTTCAGTCATAAATCCATCTTGCTAATGTAAAGTCTGTTTCTGCTCTAATGATGAAGATGAGAGCGCAATAGAGCAGCRGGTCAGTTCAGCAGGCAAAAGCTCATGTATGGCAGGCAGAAATTACATTTATTTGGCTTCACCATACTTACCTTCCAGTTATCTTAAATTGTTTTATGACTAGGACTTTGTGCAGCTTAAGCCCCTTAAACTAGTTTGACTAATGCTACGTTTACACCAAACGCGTTGCGCGCCTCCAAAAATCTCAAAACGCACGCATCTTGATGCTGAACAGACCAGAACGAGAAGCAGCAGCAGCTGCGGCAGCGGGGTGTGGGAGGAAGAGCGTCTGCCCTCGGCGGGTGAAATAAAGATAAAATAAAGAAAATGGCTTTGATTTATTTACTAAACAGCAAGCGAACGTTGCACACAGCAGATAATTAACTCACCTGGGGTCGGACTTATAAAACTTGCGTACGCACAATATGAGCCCAGAAACTTGCGTACGCCACTTTTTAC
>NW_013952543.1:1170624-1173595 GCF_001266775.1 Austrofundulus limnaeus
GGCAGGAGGGGAAGAGGACGAGGAGAAGAGCGGTGGACTTATTTCTAATTTTATCTGACATATTCAATTTAATTTTTATCCTTTTTATTGTCCTGCAGACACTGAGAGAAAATTAATTTGAAGCTGAGATTTTTATAAAAATAATTAGATTACTCTAAAGCAAAATGAGGGAAAATCTGTATCAGTCACAGACATACTGTTCACGTGAGCAGCTGTCAGTCAGCACCTGTCATCCTCCAGATGCATGAAGGAGCGTGTCTGAACCAATCACTGACCAGCTGACTGATTTAAATACATCTTAACATTCATGAGGTACTTTRCATTGACTGTTTATGGTTGAATTTGGGCGTGTAGAGGGTAGAACCTGAGGCGGGACCTCGTGCACAAACTCTGACGTGCGGCTGTGATCTAAAATGGAAAGATGAGCAGAAACATGAGCACGCACGGTTTTATAAATCTGAATTTTTTTTGGCATACTCCATTTCCGCCTTTTGGCCGTACGTTCACTTTTAGTATGGTTTCCACGCAATCCTTTATAAATCTGACCCCTGATAATTTAGAGGCGATTTGTTTGGTTAGTTTCGCCACTCCAGAAGCTGCCAACTGACGGACCACCTTTTTTTCTCTCCCGACCAACTGACCCACATCGATACTGATATCTCCAGCCAGAAAATCCAACTACAGACGGTCGATTTCAGGTAAAGATCTTATGTTCGTCTGTTTCGGTTTAGTGGGCAACATTCAGGAAACTATCAAGTGGAAAAATTAGTCTCTTGGATTGGTTGATGTGACGCGTCGAGCAGCAAAAGTTCCGATTTTCCAACTCATGCGTCGGATGCTTGGGATGTGCAGCGCACTTGGAAAATGCTGATGACGCGTGCACCGCTTCGAAATGTGCCAGACGCGCTGCTCAGCTTCTAGATGCCCCTAGATGCGCATTGACCATTGAATTTGTATGTAAACCAGATGCTCCTGATACTCAAAAAGCATTTGGTATAAATGTACCATAAGGCTGCGCTTTGTTGCGCAGGAGACCTTGGCCTATACATCCCTGCTCCCCTGCTGTGAGCCACATACTGTCTATTAATATGCTAAAAAGTCAGTCACACCTAGAGCCACACCTAACCCTAATCACAGCTTACCTACATTTCATTTGGCCCAAAACTGTGCTCCTACAAATCCCCCCTTTGCAAACATGTCAACTTGTATGGATTGTTCGTAAGTTATAAGGATTTTACGTGATTTTGCAGGTATACGGACGTATAGAGCAATCTTAGGATTTTTTCAAGTCTTACGGATTTCTTCAAAACCTCATTTTCAAATTTATCTAACATGTCAGACCATGTAGGATGATTTGTTGACATGTATGCCTTTGGTATTTGTAAATTAGGGGTGCAACAATRCAGAAAATTCACGGTTCGGTTCAATACTTTAGTCTCACGGTTCGATTTTTTTTGATACAAAAAAAAGAGAAATGTCCATGCCCCTTTCAACTTGTAATTTATTTAAATTAATTATGAACATTTGTTTAACCTCAAAAGTCCAGTTTTTAAATTAAATGTTGCTGAAACAGCAAGTTTCTCAGTGGATCTGTGATCAAAAATGCAGCCTAGGTGGAGTAGTCGAACACAGATCCACTGATCCTTTAACACAGAGCATCTTCAGAAGACAAGATAATAAAGTAAATTTTAAAAATCTGTATTGTTAGATACAAGTGTGTATTGAACCTAAAGCACTGTTCGAAACAGGTACATGTATTGTTGCACCCCTATTGTAAAATTTCTAAACTGTCCCCAAAACTGTGCCCCTACATACCCCACTTTTGGCCCAAAACTGTGCTCCTACAAATCCCCGCTTTGGTATTTTTTAAATTTTCTAAACTTTCCCTAAAACTGTGCCCCTACAACTTTTTACTATATAGCTCTGAAAATACAGTGGCATCCAGTTATTTTCTTTGCAACACACCACATCTTCCGAGCAAATACTTGTAAACAGGAGCCCTTGAGAAACAGAGTGAGAATATCATCAGGCGTGGTGGGCGTGGTGGGTGTGTCTGGATTAGCTGCAGCCATATGAATAACAAAAGGCAACTAATAGCCCTCAGATTGCTAAGCAGAAAGATGGGGGTTGTCCTCAGGATCTTGAAATTTCAGTCACTTCAGTGTTAAGGTCCTGTCACATTATAACATTTTAGACAATGTTTAAATGACTAATTTTAATAGAAGTACTGGTTATAACATCCACTTTATTTTGGTATCGTTGAAAATTTGAGAATTTTTTTTGTTTGTTTTTGAAACCGTTTTGCAATATATGTAAAACATTCTTTGGTACTTCTGCATTCTTTGGTTCATTTGCACTACAGCAAAAGTGCCGGGTTTGGTTATGATTACAGTTTTCTGCAAAATAAATGCTCTAAAAATTACATCATCTTTGCTTTTTATGATAATTTTCTACCGCAATACCATTACCGTGAAGAGATACAGTTTATACCATGATATGATTTTGAGGTCATCGCCCAGCCCTAGTTACATCCAGGTGGTCACTTTTTTTTGGTCGGGGAGTGTATTTACTTACACGCCAACTCTGTACTGTGACTACCTCTCTCATCTTCCATGTTGCGTAATGCACACCAAGACCTATTAAAAGAACATCTTAGGCCCAGTTTAAAAATGTATTGTGTGGGGGTGGGTGGGTGGTTCTCACTGCGCAGGAGGCCTTGGGGGCTCAGTGCTTGGGGTCTCTCTCGGGGTCTGTGGCTCTGGTCACCTTATGTTTGCCTTGAGTCTTGGGGGTTGGGTCTGTGGTCCTCCAAAGTCACTATTTAATATTCCACTAGAGAAATCTTGTATTTATATGCATGTTCACAACCGCACAAAAATAGACATTTGGACCCTGGGGTTTCTGACAATCACTGGATGTGTGTGTGTGTGTGTGTGTGTGTGTGTGTGTGTGTGTGTGTGTGTGTGTGTGT
>NW_013952543.1:1173743-1179173 GCF_001266775.1 Austrofundulus limnaeus
GTGTGTGTGTGTGTGTGTGTGTGTGTGTGTGTGTGTATGTGTGGGTGTGTGTATGTATGTATGTATGCATGTATGTATGTATGTAAGTATGTGTGTGTATATGTGTATGTATATGTATGTGCCTGATTGTGTGTATAGGTGTGTGTTTTGTGTATGTCAATTAACGAGGTTATAATTATTGTACGTAGGTGTGAATGTGTATATGTGTGTGTGTATTTATTTATACAGTATATGTGCGTATGGGTATATGTACATACATCTGTTTAAGTTTGGTTGCTGGGTGTTTGCTCTCTTCATTTGCTGATAGTCAGATGTCGGGTGTGGTGTCCTACATGTTATTAGTGTTAATTTCACATGTTATATAATTTCTATCAGTTTCTCTCTTTACTGTTTTTATATTTCTCTTCTACTTTTTCTTTTTCTTCCTTACTATAGTATTAAAAAAGCCACTGATGATGCAGAAATTAAGAAACTAACATTCAGTTTTGTTTTCTACTGAAGCAGCAAAGAAATGTATTGTGAAAAAAATCTGTAAATAATGTTAGGTTTTTTGTTTGTTTGTTTGATTTTTAATATTATTCAGATGGGAAAAAAACATCCATCCATTCACAGGAGGAGCTGGTGACTGTCTTTAGCAGTCACTTTGTAAGATGGTTGCATTTTCAGCAAAAACGAATGAGACATACAGCCATTCACATTTTTAGTCACACTTAGGTTTATTTAAAGTTACCAATTTTGGTCAAGTGGAGGAAAGCAAAGGAACTCATAGAAAATATACATACATGTTGAGAACATGCAAACACCACACAAAAAAACTTTAAAAATGCAATAAACACAGTCTCTCCATTAAAAAATAGACTTTATTGCATATCTAAAATAATTATCAACAATTTGACTTCACCCAATTTTTTTATGCTGATAAACACAAAATGCCATAAAAAGAGGAAGACAGTATTCCAATTCATTTGAAAAATACTCATAAAACACTGTTGCATTTAACAGGAAACATCCACGTTTGTGTGTTCATGATTTGGCAAGGTGACACTCTGTTAAGCAAAACTATCAAGCAGAATAACTTTAGTCTGAAAAAACCTTTTGGCTTTTTTGTGCATTTGATCTTTTTCATTTTTTTAAATTTTGTTTTTCACGTTTGCAAAACAAAAACCGTTCTGTCAAATTCCTGGTTCTGATGACACATAAACCTGCTAAGGTTAGAAAAGTTTTCTTTTAAAACATGCAGACACATCATCCTCAAATATCCTGCATGTCAAATAATTGGCTCAGTTTCATCCTGTTGGAGAAAACATAAAACACATTGGACACCCAAAATTCACGTCCYGCAGACACACATTTTCCTTCCATCTGTTTCACCATCAAGATAGCCAGGCAAGTTACATGTCCACAAATCACACACATCTGAAACTATGGGTGCTGTATTTCAGCACAGTACTCCCTGAAGGGAGCACACATGGCTCTGTTGTAACACGTCACAGTCAGGAATGTGAGCTTCACTGTAGGTAATGAGAGTTACATACAGTAAAGTCTCTTCAGTGCCACATTCACAAGTCAGAGTAAAAACGTCTTCACTGTGATTACAGGTGATTTTAAATCTACATTTCAATATGAACTCTGTAAAAAAAGGGGAAAAAAGAATTTTTTACTGAAAAATGGTGTCGTGTTTCCGACCATATTGATAAATGTGAACTTCATGAACGGTTGAAATAAAAAGTTTGTGAAAGCTGTTGCATCATTTTGGAGTTGTACATCRATAAAAAAATGAACATTTCATGTAATGAAACAGAACAAGTGTTTGTTGTTGGGTGATTATATTTTCTCAAGAGGTTTTACGTAAATTTGTCGGTTTTTATGTGAGATATTAGCAACTTCTTTAATCTGAGGCTGCAGAGGTGGTTTCTGCTCCTTGAAACTCTCCTCTGCATTTTATTATTTTTAGTAAATTATTTTTTTCTGATTGGCCTGGATGGGAATGCACACAACCTTCTAATGCACTTTTGTGTTCAAGCAAATTGACAATGAGGAGGACCATCGTTTTGCGGCATAAATATTTCATTCCCTATTTGGATGCAGATTGGAGATGTCACAGCCAGAATACAAATAGGCTGTCTGAATGTGCTGCATACACTGCAGGCGAATATGATTTGTGTGAGCTCAAGACAAATACGGTGCAATGTGATTAGATCTTATTGGGATTCACTGCCACTGTAAAACAAGTAAATAAATAAAGCATGGTTTATTATTTAACTACAGGAAGCAGCCTAGCAATGTAACGTCACTCAGTGTCTAGTACTTCTTCATTAAAAAAAGCACTCACATTTTTAATTGTTTGTATCATATTGACTTAAAATTGTAAGTAACTATATTGATGTATTTCATGGAAAGTGATAAAATAAAAATATATTGTTTCAGAATGCTCTTAGAACAACCTCAGATTGAAGAAACAGTTTAATTCTGACTGGATAAAAAAAAAAGCTAACAGCTAATCTGAGGGAGGCCAAGACTAGAGTGGACTGTTGCCATTTTAAATCAACTTAAAACATAAAAATTTCAGTTAATGCAAAAATTATTTTAAATCTTTAAAAAAAGACTTTTACAGGAGCATATTCCTGCAGGAATATCCAGTGGCAGACAGAAATGGAGTACATTTACTTGAGTACTGTAAATACATTTTTTGAGTATTTTTACTTGAGTAATTATTTTTTGGGGAACTTATGACTTTCAGTCCACTACGTTTCAAACACAAATATTGTGCTTTTTACTTTTTTACTTTTTAGGAAGCTTTTAGTTACTTGTTACTTTTGGTTCAGCATAGCTGTTGCTTTTTTCTTTCTTGAAATGCCACACTATGTTCCTCACAAGGGGAACCCATAACAGTTATAGCTCCCACCTGGGATAGATTTGGAATGACATCATCTTTGTTAACTGTCGCGAGCTTCATTTCAAATAGAACCCAGCAATGGAGACAGTTGAAGAAAGCTGAGAAACCAGTGCACCCATGGCCATATCTCAGCTTCATGTTTGAGATTTTAGGACTGAAAATTAGTTCTTATCAGTTTAAATATCTTATGGGTTCACTGCGGATAAACTGCATGTCTGTATTTAAGAGTTCACTTTATTGCATTTTTATGCTGAAGTCTTTACAGGTGGTGGCCTACTGTATGTATATTTTAATACATCAATGGTGCCATTTTAGTGAACAGTGCTGCAGATAATGCATAGTTTTGTGTTTACACTCTGTGACACTGTTCACACTTGGACTTGTGATTCTGTGCATCATCACAGATTGTGACAACAGCTGCAGATGATGTAAATTCACCACCAACCTCCTCTATCAAATCTCAACAAGTCATTTTTTGAACCAGTTAAATAAGGTCATGAAAGGCACATTTCCTCTGTGGTGGAAACCATTGTGGCCATGCTGATGCTCTGATTTTTTATGAAGGAGGGTCTAATGGTACTTTCCTGCTTTGTTCAATGGACCAATTACAGCAATTCCCCCTCTCGCCACTGATTATTTTCTAACAAAAAAATCAAATATGCCACAAATAAAATAAAATAAAAAATAAATCGACATGACATGAATGTACTTTGTAATTCAACGCATTACAGAAATGTAGTGGATTAGAAAGTACAGATACTTAATGTAAAATGTAGTGGAGTAAAAGTCAAAAGTACCCATGATGAAATCTACTTAAGTAAAGTACAGATATATGAAAAATGTACTTAAGTACAGCAAGAAAGTACTTGTACTTAGTTACATCCCATACTGATACCAATATACGCTATACGTATAATATATATAATCAGGTGGTTAAAATATTATATATTCAAAAGGTTTAGATAAAAACATTTGAATAAACGACTATGATTTTACTGAGATAATATACGTAAGATATAAMCTTTCCACAAAACTCTTCTTTTAAATTCTTGTTCAGACTGAATCAAACAATTCAAATGAATAATTTACTTATTAAAGAAAATTAACAAGAGTTTACAAGTCTACAACCTTAAACTCTAAAAGCRCCATTTAACCATTTTTTCTTGCAAAATTTGTTTATATGAAGCCACAAAGTTTCTTTTTCTCTTCAAAAACATACTTGACTTTTTAAAATATATTTCATATGTATGTGCTTTAATTTCAGATTTTTTTTAAAGAACTCATATTTAACTGTAATTTTTGTACTCCTTTTCAATTTAACACTCAATCACTTCAAAGTACAGGTACTTAAAAGACACGTAAAAAATACATCAAGTTTTATAAAAACTGGACAACATTTATTCTGTAACTGAAAATAATAAGCTGATCTTTTACGATGTCCTTATTGTACATAAAACAAGGAAAGACTCCCATTTGCTGACTACTCCTGACTGCATTGGAATTGCATCAATAATTCCTATTTTCAGCTCTGTGTGCATCTTCCAAAACTTATGGTCAAAAATGAGCATGCATGGTAGGATGGGAGGGAGCTGAATAATTCCCCCATTCATATGTGAGACGGGGGGTCTGTCAGTACCCTGTGTTTATGCACTTCTCTCACTGACACAGAATGTTGGGTAATGGCAGTGGAGGGATGGCATCGCAGCAGGAATCATTGAAAGTGCTTCTATTTAGCTGCAACATTGTGCCTCACCAGAATAGAACTGCAGCTTGAATGGTCGGTCATTGCCAGTGCTGCTTGCAAATGACTCCACAAATAATGCGTGTCTTTTTATTTTTCTTGAAGAAAACATATAATTTCAGTAAACTGTAAATGTTTAAATTGTCTCATTGTGTGTTATTCTTTTCATAGCCTAGATGTTTGTGTTCTTTTTTAATGAAAACACAAACACAAAGCTTCTTGAACACTCCCAGTATTTTAGTGTGTTTCAACCATACCTGTGAATGAGTCTGGGCTTGTTTTCTCTTCAGAATACTTGTCTGGTATTTCACTAAGTCTTTACTCTCAAAGAAGGGAAGGAAATTCCAGCTGGCTGGAGGTGTCGGTTAGCCCTGCTTTTATTTAAAGTGGGAGGGTACACGGCTCCTATGTGAGGGGATGGGGGCAGGTGCAGTTGAGAGGTCAACACTCTTCTGTTGACAAAAGTGAGAGAGACAAGTCCCCCTCCCCATTTTATTAGCTAGTCCATTAGTTAAACTAGTCAGTCAATAGACCGGTCGTGGAGAACCTGGGTGAAATATCAGACCGCTGGAATTTTTTCCTCCTGAAGGTCTGATTAGTGATTTAAGATGAGCATTTGTGAGTGTGACTGTGCTTGTGTTTGTATACAACTGAGTCCACACCAAAGTTCAACTATACTCTCTAAATAATCAAGAAATAAATCAGGTTTACTGATTGCTTTCAACACAAACCTCCAGACCTGCATTATCATTTATCATGTTTAGTTTTAGCCATGGTAAAAAAAAAAAAAAAA
>NW_013952543.1:1179328-1184200 GCF_001266775.1 Austrofundulus limnaeus
TATGTAATAATAGACAAAAATTCGATGAAAATGAACAAATGAAATTCAGACATTGCTTCAGCAGAATAAAAATATATATATATCATGAAACAGGCCTGGACAGAAATGGTTGTACCCCTGAAAATAATGTGACCAAAGGGGAATGTTAAATCAAGGTGTGTCCACTAGGGATGCATGTTATTGATTAATGAATTAATTGAAAGTTGAGTGATCTTATCAATCGACAAACGATTAACTGATAAGCGGCCATTTTCCTAAAAACCTGACATTTCTCTAAGGGTCTTTGGACATGAAGGGCTAATTTTTTACACACTAATTTTAAAAAAGCAGTACAGTATAATATTTTATAAAAATTGAATGTGCCAGCTGCATTAAGCACTGACTGAATAAATAGAAAATTGTGGATTTCTGACACATTATTAAATTTGGACATACATATATTTATAAAATACAACAAAACAGGAGAAAACATGGAGGAATCTGTCTACTAAAAGCTATGGAGCTTTAACCAAGACTGATTTGTGCTCAAGTAATGTGCAGGGACGTATGCTGCAGCGGGAGAGGTTTCCCAGGAGCATGACGGTGTGTCTCAGGGGGTTGAATAAGCACGAGCCCACACGTTGTCTGGTCAGCTGCTGATTGACCAAACTGAGTGCTTTACTCCACTCTCCATTGCCGCCAAACTTCATTCAACTGTCAGTGCGCATGCTCCAGTGCAGCTGTGGCTACACTGTAGCTTACTGCCATCAGTGTGTGAATTTGTGTGTTAATGAATGAATGTATGTAGTGTGAAATTCTTTGGAGTCTGGAGGGACTTGGTTAAGCACTATTTAAGTCTTTTACCATTCACATTGCAACAACATATTTCAAAATGACGATCTTTTATGATAACTCTGGTTTTAGTTGGTAAATCAAACACAATTAAAAAACTGGTGTGTAGTTTGAAGTTTCTACTTTTAAATACACAAGCTCATGTTGTGGTGAAAAGTTGGGTTAACCAAAGAGCTGCTCACCTACTAGATGACTGCAAACTGTGAAACAGGTTTCCTGATTGATGCAGTGTCTCATTACCCTGTATTTTATTGAGACCCGACCCGCCTTTGTTCACGAAATTCATCCCACAGTTTGCAGCCAGCTAACAGAGCAGTCGACCAGGAACCCCTTCTGCTGTACACTGGGATTAAAAAAGTTTAGACTTGTGATGTAAAACGGTGATCTGCTGCTGTGCCCASAAAGCACTGATTTACAGTAAACACAGTTTCATGCTATGTTTAAACAGAATGCGTTTTAAGCATCTAAAATGCGCCTAACACCTCAAGTTCGACGTGTTATATTCAGACCGGGACAGAGACTAGACGCACATCTGAATGGGAAGAGCATCTTGGTTTTTTTCTGGTCAGTCTTTAATGGCGGATGAAATAAAGATAAAATAAAGAAAACGACTGTTTTATTTACTATGAGCAAGTGAACGTTGTGTACCAGATAATTAATTCACCAGATAATTTAGATAATTTAGAGGTGGTGTGATTGGTGAGTTTCACCACTCCAGAATCTACTTGCTGACAAACTATTTTTTTGCCCTGAGCCCAGTTCAACACTGTGGTCAGTTTAACAAGCCACTGACCCAGATCAGAGCTGATATCTCCTGCCAAAACACCAACTGCAGATGGTTAATTTCAGCTAAAGCGCTCCTATCCATCTGTTTCAAGTTAGTGGGAAATATTCAGGAAACCGKCACGTGGAAAAACGAGTCTCTCTGATTGGTTGACGCAGCACGTTGAGCAGCAAAAGTTCAGATTTTGAACTCAAGCGTCGGCTGCTTTGGATGCACTGCATGCACATCAAATGCTCAACCGCACCTACTGCTTCCTTGTGCGCCATGCTAAAGGGCCTAGACGCACTGCGAGACACCTAGACATGTGTCCACCAAAGACTTTKCATGTAAACCGGCCACTCCTGCAGCTCAAAACACATTTGGTGTGAATGTAGCATTATTGTCCAAATATTCACATTTTAAGTGCTATGTTTTCATTGTTGAAGCGTCTACATGAAACAGGTGAAAATAAAATGTCTCTGTTGGTGATCTCAGATTATGTTTACAAGTAATCCAACCAGTAACTGATGACTGATAGATGTAGGATCTTGATAGTTATTTGTTGACAGTGTGACTGCATGTTTCCAAAACTTTAATTGTGGATGTTTCTTTACTAAACCTAAGACAAGAATAATATAAAGACAAGTTAAACTGCAATTAAAAACCCTTATCTGGTACCAGAGACAAGGTTCCCAGCAGTGGAACCACCTGAACTTATTACAAAACAAGGACATGTCAAGCAGAGCAGCAGATGATCTCTCATAAGACAGCGGAAACGTCACTAGAAAACAAAATAAAATTTCAAAGAACTTAGTAACAACCAGGTGGCTGAACTGTACCATATGTTTAGTTAAGATGGTGTAAACTGGTTGGATGTCGAAGAGTTGGGTGGGTTGTGAGGAGTTGGATGGAAGGACAAAATGACACTCGGAGATTGGTTTAACCAGGGAGACATGTGTATGAYATATTCATTCATTGAAGTGGGTATTGAAGATGGACAACTGAGAGGTTGATTATTTTGGTAAAGAGAGAGAACTGGTGAACTGTAGTGCCAGTTTCATGGGGGTGTCCTTTAAGTTCATGACCCTAAACAGCCAGACCCTCTGACTGACCTGATAAGAGGGAGCAATAGAACATTGGTGGTTTGCATACCTCTTGTTTTGTTCTGAAGTCCTGAGGAGAGCCTCCTTTGTCTACCATCAGAACCTCTTGCATTGCAGGATGTGCTGTTGGACTGAGGGGACAAAGACTTTGGTCTTCATACTTGAGAACAAGGATGATGCATAACCCAGATAGGCTTGAAATGGGGAGATACCAGTGGTTGAAGTGTGGGTATACTCTGTCCAGGTAAGATATTTACTCCAGTAGGATGGATTGTCATCAATAATACACCTGAGAGTGGCCTCCAGCTCCTGGTTGCATTGTGTTTTCTGGCCATTGGATACTGGATGATACCCAGAGGTTAAATTGACAGAGGCTCCCATGGGTTACACAAAGCCTTCCAGACTTGGGAGGTCAACTTAGGTTCTCTGTCGGGACTGGAATGCAGAAGTCGTGGGCCACTGCGAGTTGTTTTTCTCTCACCTTCGCTCCCGTAATCTATTGTCAATCCATGTGGCAGGACTAATAAGCTCATCCAGACTCTGGGGTTCATCACGGGAGGCAAGTTGGTCCTTTATCTGATCAGACAATGTGTTCATAAACGTACCTCTAAGGGCCAGCTCATACCATCACCTAATTTCCCTCTGGGGTCAATAACGTATTTTTGAATTTTGGATTGAATTGAATTGAATTCAGTTTCTTCTGTGACAATGTGGAAGTTCCGCGAATGACATCCACCCATTTCTTTGCTGCTTCCTCCTGCTGGAGAGGGTGGTCAAATACATGTCTGAATTTGTGTAAGCGTTTAAAAGTGAATGTTTCTAAGAAGACTGCAGAATGGCATGGGACTAACAAACGGGTGTTTCCTTTTAGAGAAGTAATAATGTACGTTATCTTGGAGCTGTGCATAGTAGAAAGAGATGGGAAATGGCTAAAAGTCAGTGTGCATTGTAATAAAAAAACTCCACAGTGATCGAGGTTACCTTCAATACGTTCCGCAGGATGGATATCAGATTCACAGAGAACTGGGTGAGCAGCAGACACAGTCTCAGAAGGAGCTAGAGGAGTAATGTGGTGAAAAGTGTCTATTTTATAACGGAGTTTGTAAGTCATTACTTAACTGATCTAAATGACAACCAGTTGTGTGTTGCCGTTGTAAAATCTGACAGAGAAATGCTTCATTGGCATCACTGCATTGGATCTGGCTCTGCAGAAATAGCTGAGAATGTTCACTCCTTGAACAGTTAGCTGAAACATACTGTCATAAACCAAGGAAATGTCAAGGGTTTGCAGCCAAGAGTGAGAACAGATATGCTGGAGCTGGGACACAAAGGGTAAGTAAAAGTTTATTTCCAATGTTTACAGGGCTGATATCCAGATCTGTAGGAGGGAAACATAGAGTTAAGTGAGAGTCCAAAGTATAAGAATCTTGCAGGTGGACACAATTTGTTTACTTTTTCCCAGGAGGACTAAATTGTGGACCGAAGGAGAGTAAGAGGTATTTCCAGCTGTGCTCAGTGAAGCTGCAGGCCAATCAGGTGACTGCAGGAATCACAGGTGAGATACTATGAGAATTGAACTCAGCTGAGTGAGTCATTCATTCCTAATAGAATAGCTTGCAAACTGAGGGTTGAATAAGCTCCACATACTGAAGTGCTGTACTCTTTTTTTCTAAAACAAAGTCCATCTTTTTTGAGTGGTCATCTTAAAAACTCCATTTAAAGCAAAAATACAGTATATATATGTAATATACGTATTTAGGTGTAGCTGAAGGCAGCAATAGGTACACTAGGTACATCTCAAACACAAATCAACCAGAAAGCCTGGTAAAATAGGAAGCAATGATTGATGAATAATGGTGAGGGGATTCTGACAAGGACACCACATGAGGAAATTCTGTTCAGAAGTCACTGCAAACTGCTAAAAACATATCGGCGATCTCAAAAGAAAACAAAAAATGATTCAATCTTCAACAGAAGGGCTGTTTGATGCACTTAAATTAAATTTGACATTATTTCACAATGTGAAACAACCATTTAATTGTCTTGTGATGGTAAAATTTGTCCAGTTTTTTGACAGTTGATATCTGAGTTCAAAAGGAATTCTTCTTGTGAGTGTAAAGCATTTGTAATAGTTTTTTTTTCAAAGTTTTTTTTATTATTTTTAACGTAAATCAC
>NW_013952543.1:1185253-1190186 GCF_001266775.1 Austrofundulus limnaeus
TCCATTAGTGAAGGAGCAAACATATGGTTATTTGATATTGGAGCAGACAATAATAATTCTGTAATTTTAAGCAACCTCCTGCACTGATTCCTGATTTTTATTGTGTGAGTTACCACCGGATTAGAAGTATAAGTTGAGATGGGTTGATTAAACGGTAACCGGGAGCAAAGTAAAGCAGAGAGAGAGCTCGCCGTAACTGATTTCCTCTCTAGATTTACCCACATAGGGATAGGGTTTTCGTCTCTCAACCAGTACAATGAGGCTCTAATGTTGGCCGCCCAGTAGTAATATAAAACATTGGGGAGTGACAAGCCACCAAGACCATGGGGTAACTGTAACATCTTACTGSCTATCCGTGGATGTTTTTTATTCCAAATAAAGGACGACAGTTCACTATTTAAATTTGTAAAGAAAGTCCTGGTGAGGAACACTGGCACGCTCTGAAATAGATAAAGTAATTTGGGCAATATTGTCATTTTAATCACGTTGATTCTACCCCCAGGGATAGAGGCAGGGATGCCCATGTAGCGATGTCCTTCTTAAGGTTCACCAGGAGAGGCAGAAAGTTTGCTGTATAAATATCTTTGTGACTGTGTGTAATCCAAATACCAAGGTATTTAAATTTGGCAGAGCTAATTTTGAAAGGAACTGGACCCATATGCTGCTCTTCTATTGGAGTCACAGGTATCAATTCACTTTTTTGAAGGTTAACCTTATAACCAGATATGTTTCCAAACTTTGAAGTAAAAGAAGTAACTCAGGAATACTAGAAAAGGGATCTGAAATAAAAAGAAGAGTATCATCTGCATATAAGGAAACTTTATGTTCAGTGCCAAACCGATTAATACCTTTAMTCTTAGGGTTGTTCCGTAAAGCCACTGCGAGTGGTTCAATCGCGATTGTGAATAAAAGTGGCGAGAGTGGGCACCCCTGCCTCGTACCACGTTCCAATTCAAAATAGCTGGATAGATTACTGTAAGTGCGTACTGCTGCCACTGGCAAGGTATATATCAGCTTCACCCACGAAACAAATTTAGGGCCGAAGTTAAACATCTCCAAGGTCTTAAGCATTTGTAATAGTTTTTGTCTTCCATTTTGAGCTCCTCTGAGGTCCCAAGCAAGCTGAGATAACTGCAAGTAAAATCATAGCAGGTTATTGAGAAAAAAATCCTGGAAGGTGATCTCTGTAGGATCACCGAAGCCTTGTTCAAGCTGAAAGAGGAGTTTTGCAAACCTGGGTAATTTACTAATATTTAGCAGGAACATGGATGATGTACGTACTGTATACCTCATCTGTGTGCACACGCAGAAAATCTATATCTATGATCTAGAAATCCAAGAGCATGGTTTATTTATAACATGAGATTACATATTTTTGTTTTCCTTTGCTGACAAGATCTGCACTCATATGGTTGATAAAAGAATCAAACACCTGTTTTTCAGAGACACTGAAAAAAACAACATTGTAAACATAAGCGCACGATCCATGAATCTGCACGTCTTTGTCATGACCTCATCACACAAAATCACAGATAAAACCAGATGATCATTTCAAGCTTTTTGGACTTTGGCATTTGTTTGCATTCATTTTGTTGCTGTGAATGCCATCCACATTTTATTTTTATTTCCTTGGCAAACTTTGTGATATTGATTTCAGATTTAAGTGTTATGTATTGCTGGTAAAGGCAGTACACCCACATGTTCAAAAAGTCAGAAGGTTATTTACATCTTTTTTTCCCCTGCAAACAAATCTTGCTTTGTCTACTACACAGCAAAATCCAGTGTTAATTTAACTTACAGAGTGTTAAATTCAACACTTTTTCGGAATTTATACAATTATCACAGATTTTGAGTTAAATTACACTTTGAAAATTGTTAATATTTAACATTTTTAAAGTGTTAATATTTAACTCTTTAACAGTGTTAAATGTTTGACACCCTTGTTTTTATGACACCGCATAAGTGCACTTTTAACTCAAAATTGTGTTATTCTCCTTCACTGTTAGTGTTAATATTTTAACATGCATTGTGTCATTTTATGACACATTAAGTGAAATTTTAACATTAGAATTGTGATATTTCCTGTGTTAACATTTCCTTTTTTGTTTTTCAAGACATCCGTCCATCCATCCCTCCGTCCGTCCATTTTCTTCCGCTCATCCGGGGTCAGGTCGTGGGGGCAGCAGCCTAAGTAGAGAGACCCAGACTTCCCTCTCCCCAGTCACTTGGGCCAGTTCATCCAGCGGAATCCCAAGGCGTTCCCAGGCCAGCCGAGAAACATAGTCCCTCCAGCGTGTCCTGGGTCTTCCTCTGGGCCTCCTCCCAGTGGGACATGCCCAGAACACCTAACCAGGGAGGCGTCCAAGAGGCATCCTAACCAGATGCCAGAGCCACCTCAACTGGCTCCTCTCGACGTGGAGGAGCAGCGGCTCTACTCTTGAGTCCCTCCCAGATTTCTGAGCTTCTCACCCTATCTCTAAGACAGAGCCCAGACACCCTGCGGAGGAAATTCATTTCGGCCACTTGTATCCGCGATCTTGTTCTTTCGGTCACCACCCAAAACCCGTGACCAAAGATGAGGGTAGGAACATAGACCGACCTGTAAACCGAGAGCTTCGTCTTCAGGCTCAGCATTTAGTACCCTAACATACAAGATCAGTGTAAGTTTTACACTGTAGGCTACAGAGCAGATTGCACTCTGGCTCGGACTTAAACTTGAACAACTAACTAAACTGAACAAAACAATTAACCAGAACAACTCATTCATACACTCATGAACATCTTTAATAGTCATGCACATGCAAAACACATCATTCCTACAAGGTTACCCAGCATCCCTTGCTTTGAATATTCTGGTTCATTTGGCACAAGGTGGAAGAGGGCGGGGCTTTTCAGAATCAACACTACATGGTGTTATATGACAACACTTTAAGTGTTAACAGTGGGTGGAGCTTGTTCAACTCTCTCCAGAGTTAGGACAACACTGATCAAATCAGCTCTGTGAATTAACACCAACACTGGCTGTCAGTTAACTCAGAAAGTGTTAAAATAACACTTCAGGAGTTAAAATCAACTCTGAAAAGTTTTACACTGAAATTTTAACACTTCAGTTTTTACTGTGTAGATTTGACAAAACATTGCCACAAGTTGCAGAAAATCCTATTAAGAGGATTTTTTATTTTTAATTAATTAATTTATTTTTTCAATTTTTATTTGCCTTTTAAGCTCTTCTGTGAGAGCTTGTTTTTATTGATGTCTTGGTCTTTCTGGTCAGAGATTAAAAATCCTAAGGAACACTCACTGCCAAGAAATGTGGGCAATCATGTAATTGCCTATGTGTGTTATTACTATTTTTGTTAACTTATAAGCCACTTGACAATTTTTAAATAGGCTGAAATAAATTTTGTGACTCATTACTTGAATGTTTGATCCCATCTTGTATTTTTCACTTTATGATCATTGCAGCCATATGGTTTAAATAGAGAATGAGAACCAGTGTGTCTCATCAATCTGAAGCCTTTTTGCTGCATTAACAAAATTGGTTACATTCTAAGGTATGACCTAAAAGGTACCACCTCCAGGAGTGTAAGCAGGAAGTCAGATGTATATTTAAAAGGTTGATTCATCATTATTCATCAGTTATTGAGTTTGCAGTCTCTCCATTGGATCAGCCTGCTTTCCTGATGAGGCCTGAGCCTGGCTGTGTGGCTGCTGTGGGCTTTTATGTAGTCAGATACAGATTAAAGCCTTTCTGTAAGAGAATCAACTGTTTTTTCTGCTATTTTATTCAGACATCCAATTTACTGATCACAATTTTCTTACAAATTTGGTGACTCCGACGTGATGCTTAATCTTGAATAAGCAGAAACCATTGATTTTATTTTTGGCTGTTGTAGAACATGAAGATTTTGATATATCAACTGCTGAGGATGAGGATAGGTAAGCTTTCGAGATTCCTCCTTTCTTTTCCAAAGAGGATTTCTGCTAGCTTCTCCAGAAGATGGTGATGTTAAAGCTGATAATTCTTCGCCTAGAGGTGATAAATGCTTTGTTGGACTCAACACACATGCAAACACTGATAACAGAGTGTTTGATCTAACAAAGATAATGCTGGAAATTACAACTGAATATCCAAATCTGAAGATGCTGGTCATTCATGCAGGAATTGATGACATCATGAAACGACAGTCAGAAATTTTGAAGAAGGATTTCATTAAGTTGCTGAATGTAATTCAAAATCTCAACATAGATGTGTACCTCAGTTGGCCCATCCATTCATTTTGAGGAGGTGATAAGACGTATAGTAGACTGTTGAAAAAAGTAGACTTACTGTATTGCTTCAGTTGGTCTAGGCCATTGGTAAGAAGGAGTGGTTATTATTACAATTTCATTCAGACTTTTTTCCCTATAATTTTTTCCTATTATTTTTGCCAATTGTATTTCATTTCTAATGTTTGGCCGTGATGTATGTAGTATGCAGGCTCAACCGTGAAGAAAGCTAAGAAGCAGTGGTGGGCACTAGTCCCCTAAAGCACAAATGCGTTAATTGCAGACCTAAATTTTTCCTTTGCACTTTAGGGGTTTTGCTAATTTCTTCAAATGAAATGTGGTTTTGCACTTTATGAATTTAGAAGTAAGAAGTGATAATCACAAATAATATTTCGCATTCGATCATCATTTCATCTAAAGTAAAGAGAAAGTCATCTAAACTTGCCTTGTAGCCACATAATTTATTAAACTTTTGTCATCATTTTCTTGAAAATTGGAGGGGAACGTCTCTTCTTAACACAATGGTGCTCCACTTCGTGAAAACAGCAACCCCTCACGTAACATTGCATTCAGAGAACTACAGTGGTTTGCAAAAGTATTCATACCCCTTGAACTTTTCCATATTTTGTCACATTACAACCACAAACATAAATATATTTCACTG
>NW_013952543.1:1191496-1192550 GCF_001266775.1 Austrofundulus limnaeus
CAGTGAAATATATTTATGTTTGTGGTTGTAATGTGACAAAATATGGAAAAGTTCAAGGGGTATGAATACTTTTGCAAACCACTGTATATACTGACTTACTGTCTTTCTGGGTGATGATTTTCATTTAATAGAGACTGTTCCCACAATTCTTTGTGTGGCAGAAAGCAGTTGGAACTTGTTTACTGGACGACAATCCACCTGCGGTTCTGATCTGCAGAACGACACTCAGCTGTGCAGTTTATATCTCCTCTCTGAAGGACACGGCAGCAATAAATATTAAATAAATAAATAATAATAAAGAAATAAACATGGAACATTTTAAATTCATGCTCTTATTTTGAAAAGAACGGGTTCCCGTTTTTGTCCTGTAGCCTACCCAGAATTCATTGCTTCAGTTTTACAACAAACAGTTTAAAATTACTAATATACTGTATCTGCAAGCTTTCTTACTGAAGCTCTGCCATAAATATAAGAAAATGACCAWGAAGCATTTCAACTAGCAATCCACAACCATTTTTTGTTTTAACACCATGGATTAAAAGTCTGTTTCGACAAATTACCTCCCCATACTGCACCAAAATGTGCCAGTTTGTGAAAGAAAAATGATCTTACCACTAGACGGCAGTAAAGTGCTGATCTGTCTCTTACCTGAATGATTTCTGGTTAATGGAGATAGGCTTACGCTTTATATTTAGCTTCCGCAAAGTTTTATTGATCATATGTGCTTTTGAACTTGCAGATCTATATAAATTGACTAGTGCTTTAAAAATTGTGCAACTAAAATTTGAATTAGTGCTGCTCATCACTGCTAAGAAGCTAACCAGAAATTGTGTGTGCTCTAAACAACCATCCCCTACTGGGAAGAGAGAAGTACCGAGATGAATGAGATGGCTGTTAATGAGTTTGCAAGACAAAATTTATTTGATTTGGAAGCCTTGGCAACACAAACCGAATGGAGTTTTTCCTTTCTACCATTGCCAATGTGCTTGTCAGGATAGGACACTGTGATGAAGTGATTCAATGCAATCTGCTGGTTTCCTTAGATTATATGTGT
>NW_013952543.1:1193727-1195109 GCF_001266775.1 Austrofundulus limnaeus
GCAGTTCTGAAGGCAAAAGGGGGTCCAACCCGTTACTAGCGTGGTGTACCTAATAAAGTGGCTGGTGAGTGTATATTAGCAACTATTGGCAGGTAAAATGTAGGCTTCAGTGATTCTATTTGAAATCGAATATAGGCTATACTTTTTAACCTTTTTAAATGGACAAAACTATTTTATTTTTTATGTGAATGTACGTAAATAAGCAGTGAGATTTAGACAAAGGGCAATCTTGCCTGGAGCACCAAACTGACTACCTCTGGTCCTACTGGGGACAAAGCATCTCCAGAGATCAAATCCTATAATTGCCCCTGGTGTACAGGTAGGAGGTCCAGCAACAAAACAACTGTGGAGACGTTCTGATGCATCTCAATAATCCAGGGAGAAAACCCTAAAAACATTAAGTAGGTCCTCTGGATGGATTCTTCTTTGTTGAAACAAAGTTTTGTCTCTCCTCCAAGAGACTTCTTCCATCTGAGGAGTTACAGGTAAACTCATCCTTATAAACAGTGCCTGTGAAAATGGACACAAATTAATAATCTGTAACTGCTCAAACAGTTGTTTGCTTTTCCCCTACATCAGAGATGAACTGATAACTTGATAGGAAACTAACTGTGTGCCATTCCCCCACGTTTTATTTTTTAATGATTAGTCTTTCAACATAAGTCCAGTCCTAATTATTTATTTTTTATTGTTATTGGATTATTGTGTATTTCAAACATGTTTTGAAAGTAAATTAAGCACATTGTATGGTGCTGGTTAGCCACTGGTGAAACTTGTTTCTGGTCTACAATAACTGGCAATCACCCTGCTGTGTTTAAAAGAGCTTGTACTTTGTTGTTAAAATTTCAACCTTTTGATAGTGCTGGCAGGAGTTTTTGTGCAAAAGTGTATTAATATAAACTTCCATTCTTCTTTGTGCGAATGAGAAATAACAATAAATGGTAGATATAACTGTGTGCAGTTGCAGCTCTTAATTGTATCAACACACATTGTTGATGTGAAATATGGAGGTGTGAATTTGAAGCTATACAAAAACAACATATAAATTGGCAAATATTTTTATAACCATGCCAAATGTGAGAAATGAAAAAGTGTTAGACCAATTTCAAAGACACATTGTGCTTTCATCTGAGTGAATCTAAAGCTTCTAAATGAAGCAAGAGAATAGATGTGTGAGCAAATGTCATGAGTTATTAAAGATGGTGAAAAGAGGAGTTTACAGTTACTCCTGTGGCACAGAATAATTACAAAGAGCAAGGAGCAAAATTGTCATTTTGCTCCTAAGCATGGCTGCCTAAAGACGCTGCAGGATTTCTCAAACATGCATGAATGAGTCAAAGCAAGGCTTTGGGCATGTTTTTTATGAGAGTGCAACATTATAA